>NC_064927.1:251554443-251857474 GCF_023897955.1 Schistocerca gregaria
TAAAGATGTAGCCGCAACTTACAAAAATACGAAATATCCACTCAGTCGTCCACTGTACGTAGATACATTCGGAATAAAGAATGCTATGTGCACAGCACTAGCGCTTTTCTTCTAGAATATGACGCCGCTCCACACGTCTCTTGTCAACCTGCTAACGAAGAAAATGCATACACAAGAGCACTCCAAAGTCATAAGATTGTGTAATTTTCAACAGTGTTCTTAATGTGTAATATAAACGTATTTAAAGATGCAGCTGCAACTTACAAAAATACGAAATATCCAATCAGTGGTCCACTGTACGATGATACATTCGGTGTCAAGAATGCTATGTGCACAGCACTAGCGCTTTTCTTCTAGAATATGTCGAGGCTCCCACACGTCTCTTGCCAACCTGCTAACAAAGAAAATGCATACATAAGAGCACTCCAAAGTCATAAGATTGTGTAATTTTCAACAGTGTTCTTAATGTGTAACATAACAGTGTTTAAATATGTAGCAGCAACTTACAAAAATACGAAATATCCACTCAGTCGTCCACTGTACGTAGATACATTCGGTGTGAAGAACGCTATGTGCACAGCACTAGCGCTGTTCTTCTAGAATATGACGCCGCTCCCACACGTCTCTTGTCAACCTGCTATTGAAGAAAATGCATACATAAGAGTACTCCAAAGTCATAAGATTGTGTAATTTTCAACAGTGTTCTTAATGTGTAATATAAAAGTATTTAAAGATATAGCTGCAACTTACAAAAATACGAAATATCAGATCAGTGGTCCACTGTACATAGATACATTCGGTGTCAAGAATGCTATGTGCACAGCACTAGCGCTTTTCTTCTAGAATATGTACAGGGCTCCCACACGTCACTTGCCAACCTGCTAACGAAGAAAATGCATACATAAGGGCACTTCAAAGTCATAAGATTGTGTAATTTTCAACAGTGTTCTTAATGTGTAATATAAAAGTATTTAAAGATGCAGCTGCAACTTACAAAAATACGAAATATCCAATCAGACGTCCACTGTACGTAGATACATTCGGTGTCAAGAATGCTATGTGCACAGCACTAGCGCTTTTCTTCTAGAATATGTCGCCGCTCCCACACGTCTCTTGAAAACCTGCTAACGAAGAAAATGCATACAGAAGAGCACTCCAAAGTCATAAGATTGTGTAATTTTCAACAGTGTTCTTAATGTATAATATAAAAGTATTTAAAGATGTAGCTGCAACTTACAAAAATACGAAATATCCACTCAGTCGTCCACTGTACGTAGATACATTCGGAGTGAAGAATGCTATGTCCACAACACTAGCGCTTTTCTTCTAGAATATGACGCCGCTCCACACGTTTCTTGTCAACCTGCTAACGAAGAAAATGCATACATAAGAGCACTCCAAAGTCATTAGATTCTGTAATTTTCAACAGTGTTCTTAATGTGTAATATAAAAGTATTTAAAGATGTAGCTGCACTTACAAAAATTGGAAATATCCACTCGGTCGTCCACTGTACGTAGATACATTCGGTGTGAAGAATGCTATGTGCACAGCACTAGCGCTGTTCTTCTAGAATATGACGCCGCTCCCACACGTCTCTTGTCAACCTGCTATTGAAGAAAATGCATACATAAGAGCACTCCAAAGTCATAAGATTGTGTAATTTTCAACAGTGTTCTTAATGTGTAATATAAAAGTATTTAAAGATGTAGCTGCAACTTACAAAAATACGAAATAGCCAATCAGTGGTCCACTGTACGTAGATACATTCGGTGTCAAGAATGCTATGTGCACTGCACTAGCGCTTTTCTTCTAGAATATGTCGAGGCTCCCACACGTCACTTGCCAACCTGCTAACGAAGAAAATGCATACATAAGGGCACTTCAAAGTCATAAGATTGTGTAATTTTCAACATTGTTCTTAATGTGTAATATAAAAGTATTTAAAGATGCAGCTGCAACTTACAAAAATACGAAATATCCAATCAGACGTCCACTGTACGTAGATACATTCGGTGTCAAGAATGCTATGTGCACAGCACTAGCGCTTTTCTTCTAGAATATGTCGCCGCTCCCACACGTCTCTTGAAAACCTGCTAACGAAGAAAATGCATACATAAGAGCACTCCAAAGTCATAAGATTATGTAATTTTCAAAAGTGTTTTTAATGTGTAATATAAAAGTATTTAAAGATGTAGCGGCAACTTACAAAAATACGAAATATCCACTCAGTCGTCCACTGTACGTAGATACATTCGGTGTCAAGAATGCTATGTGCACAGCACTAGCGCTTTTCTTCTAGAATATGTCGCCGCTCCCACACGTCTCTTGTCAACCTGCTAACGAAGAAAATGCATACATAAGAGCACTCCAAAGTCATAAGATTGTGTAATTTTCAACAGTGTTCTTAATGTATAATATAAAAGTATTTAAAGATGTAGCTGCAACTTACAAAAATACGAAATATCCACTCAGTCGTCCACTGTACGTAGATACATTCGGTGTGAAGAATGCTATGTGCACAGCACTAGCGCTTTTTTTCTAGAATATGTCGCCGCACCCACACGTCCCTTGTCAAGCTGCTAACGAAGAAAATGCGTATATAAGAGCATTCCAAAGGCACAAGTTTGTGTAATTTTTAACAGTGTTCTTAATGTGTAATATAAAAGTATTTAAAGATGTAGCTGCAACTTACAAAAATACGAAATATCCACTCAGTCGTCCACTGTACGTAGATATATTCGGTGTAAAGAATGCTATGTGCACAGCACTAGCGCTTTTCTTCTAGAATATGTCGCCGCTCCCACACGTCTCTTGTCAACCTGCTAACGAAGAAAATGCATACATTAGAGCACTCCAAAATCATAAGATTGTGTAATTTTCAACAGTGTTCTTAATGTATAATGTAAAAGTATTTAAAGATGTAGCTGCAACTTACAAAAATACGAAATATCCACTCAGTCGTCCACTGTACGTAGATACATTCGGAGTGAAGAATGCTATGTCCACAACACTAGCGCTTTTCTTCTAGAATATGACGCCGCTCCACACGTTTCTTGTCAACCTGCTAACGAAGAAAATGCATACATAAGAGCACTCCAAAGTCATTAGATTGTGTAATTTTCAACAGTGTTCTTAATGTGTAATATAAAAGTATTTAAAGATGTAGCTGCACTTACAAAAATACGAAATATCCACTCGGTCGTCCACTGTACGTAGATACATTCGGTGTCAAGAATGCTATGTGCACAGCACTAGCGCTGTTCTTCTAGAATACGTCGCCGCACCCACACGTCCCTTGTCAAGCTGCTAACGAAGAAAATGCGTATATAAGAGCATTCCAAAGGCACAAGTTTGTGTAATTTTTAACAGTGTTCTTAATGTGTAATATAAAAGTATTTAAAGATGTAGCTGCAACTTACAAAAATACGAAATATCCACTCAGTCGTCCACTGTACGTAGATACATTCGGTGTCAAGAATGCTATGTGCACAGCACTAGCGCTTTTCTTCTAGAACATGTCGCCGCTCCCACACGTCTCTTGTCAACCTGCTAACGAAGAAAATGCATACATAAGAGCACTCCAAAGTCATAAGATTGTGTAATTTTCAACAGTGTTCTTAATGTATAATATAAAAGTATTTAAAGATGTAGCTGCAACTTACAAAAATACGAAATATCCACTCAGTCGTCCACTGTACGTAGATACATTCGGTGTGAAGAATGCTATGTGCACAGCACTAGCGCTTTTTTTCTAGAATATGTCGCCGCACCCACACGTCCCTTGTCAAGCTGCTAACGAAGAAAATGCGTATATAAGAGCATTCCAAAGGCACAAGTTTGTGTAACTTTCAACAGTGTTCTTAATGTGTAATATAAAAGTATTTAAAGATGTAGCTGCAACTTACAAAAATACGAAATAGCCAATCAGTGGTCCACTGTACGTAGATACATTCGGTGTCAAGAATGCTATGTGCACTGCACTAGCGCTTTTCTTCTAGAATATGTCGAGGCTCCCACACGTCACTTGCCAACCTGCTAACGAAGAAAATGCATACATAAGGGCACTTCAAAGTCATAAGATTGTGTAATTTTCAACAGTGTTCTTAATGTGTAACATAACAGTGTTTAAATATGTAGCAGCAACTTACAAAAATACGAAATATCCACTCAGTCGTCCACTGTACGTAGATACATTCGGTGTGAAGAACGCTATGTGCACAGCACTAGCGCTGTTCTTCTAGAATATGACGCCGCTCCCACACGTCTCTTGTCAACCTGCTATTGAAGAAAATGCATACATAAGAGTACTCCAAAGTCATAAGATTGTGTAATTTTCAACAGTGTTCTTAATGTGTAATATAAAAGTATTTAAAGATATAGCTGCAACTTACAAAAATACGAAATATCAGATCAGTGGTCCACTGTACATAGATACATTCGGTGTCAAGAATGCTATGTGCACAGCACTAGCGCTTTTCTTCTAGAATATGTACAGGGCTCCCACACGTCACTTGCCAACCTGCTAACGAAGAAAATGCATACATAAGGGCACTTCAAAGTCATAAGATTGTGTAATTTTCAACAGTGTTCTTAATGTGTAATATAAAAGTATTTAAAGATGCAGCTGCAACTTACAAAAATACGAAATATCCAATCAGACGTCCACTGTACGTAGATACATTCGGTGTCAAGAATGCTATGTGCACAGCACTAGCGCTTTTCTTCTAGAATATGTCGCCGCTCCCACACGTCTCTTGAAAACCTGCTAACGAAGAAAATGCATACAGAAGAGCACTCCAAAGTCATAAGATTGTGTAATTTTCAACAGTGTTCTTAATGTATAATATAAAAGTATTTAAAGATGTAGCTGCAACTTACAAAAATACGAAATATCCACTCAGTCGTCCACTGTACGTAGATACATTCGGAGTGAAGAATGCTATGTCCACAACACTAGCGCTTTTCTTCTAGAATATGACGCCGCTCCACACGTTTCTTGTCAACCTGCTAACGAAGAAAATGCATACATAAGAGCACTCCAAAGTCATTAGATTCTGTAATTTTCAACAGTGTTCTTAATGTGTAATATAAAAGTATTTAAAGATGTAGCTGCACTTACAAAAATTGGAAATATCCACTCGGTCGTCCACTGTACGTAGATACATTCGGTGTGAAGAATGCTATGTGCACAGCACTAGCGCTGTTCTTCTAGAATATGACGCCGCTCCCACACGTCTCTTGTCAACCTGCTATTGAAGAAAATGCATACATAAGAGCACTCCAAAGTCATAAGATTGTGTAATTTTCAACAGTGTTCTTAATGTGTAATATAAAAGTATTTAAAGATGTAGCTGCAACTTACAAAAATACGAAATAGCCAATCAGTGGTCCACTGTACGTAGATACATTCGGTGTCAAGAATGCTATGTGCACTGCACTAGCGCTTTTCTTCTAGAATATGTCGAGGCTCCCACACGTCACTTGCCAACCTGCTAACGAAGAAAATGCATACATAAGGGCACTTCAAAGTCATAAGATTGTGTAATTTTCAACAGTGTTCTTAATGTGTAATATAAAAGTATTTAAAGATGCAGCTGCAACTTACAAAAATACGAAATATCCAATCAGACGTCCACTGTACGTAGATACATTCGGTGTCAAGAATGCTATGTGCACAGCACTAGCGCTTTTCTTCTAGAATATGTCGCCGCTCCCACACGTCTCTTGAAAACCTGCTAACGAAGAAAATGCATACATAAGAGCACTCCAAAGTCATAAGATTATGTAATTTTCAAAAGTGTTTTTAATGTGTAATATAAAAGTATTTAAAGATGTAGCGGCAACTTACAAAAATACGAAATATCCACTCAGTCGTCCACTGTACGTAGATACATTCGGTGTCAAGAATGCTATGTGCACAGCACTAGCGCTTTTCTTCTAGAACATGTCGCCGCTCCCACACGTCTCTTGTCAACCTGCTAACGAAGAAAATGCATACATGAGAGCACTCCAAAGTCATAAGATTGTGAAATTTTCAACAGTGTTCTTAATGTGTAATATAAAAGTAGTTAAAGATGAAGCTGTAACTTACAAAAAACACAAATATCCACTCAGTCGTCCACTGTACGTACATACATTCGGTGTGGTTAATGCTATGTGCAGAGCACTAGGGCCTTTCTTCTAGAATATTTCGCCGCTCCTACACGTTTCTTGTCAACCTGCTAACGAAGAAAATGCATACATTAGAGCACTCCAAAGTCATAAGATTGTGAATTTTCAACAGTGTTCTTAATATGTAATATAAACGTATTTAAAGATGCAGCTGTAACTTACAAAAATACGAAATATCCAATCAGTGGTCCACTGTACGTAGATACATTCGGAGTGAAGTATGCTATGTGTACATCACTAGCGCTTTTCTTCTAGAATATGTCGCCGCTCCCACACGTCTCTTGTCAACCTGCTAACGAAGAAAATGCATACATAAGAGCACTCCAAAGTCATAAGATTGTGTAATTTTCAACAGTGTTCTTAATGTGTAACATAACAGTGTTTAAATATGTAGCTGCAACTTACAAAAATACGAAATATCCACTCAGTCGTCCACTGTACGTAGATACATTCGGTGTGAAGAATGCTATGTGCACAGCACTAGCGCTGTTCTCCTAGAATATGACGTCGCTCCCACACGTCTCTTGTCAACCTGCTATTGAAGAAAATGCATACATAAGAGTACTCCAAAGTCATAAGATTGTGTAATTTTCAACAGTGTTCTTAATGTGTAATATAAAAGTATTTAAAGATGTAGCTGCAACTTACAAAAATACGAAATATCAGATCTGTGGTCCACTGTACGTAGATACATTCGGTGTCAAGAATGCTATGTGCACAGCACTAGCGCTTTTCTTCTAGAATATGTCGAGGCTCCCACACGTCACTTGCCAACCTGCTAACGAAGAAAATGCATACATAAGGGCACTTCAAAGTCATAAGATTGTGTAATTTTCAACAGTGTTCTTAATGTGTAATATAAAAGTATTTAAAGATGCAGCTGCAACTTACAAAAATACGAAATATCCAATCAGACGTCCACTGTACGTAGATACATTCGGTGTCAAGAATGCTATGTGCACAGCACTAGCGCTTTTCTTCTAGAATATGTCGCCGCTCCCACACGTCTCTTGAAAACCTGCTAACGAAGAAAATGCATACAGAAGAGCACTCCAAAGTCATAAGATTGTGTAATTTTCAACAGTGTTCTTAATGTATAATATAAAAGTATTTAAAGATGTAGCTGCAACTTACAAAAATACGAAATATCCACTCAGTCGTCCACTGTACGTAGATACATTCGGAGTGAAGAATGCTATGTCCACAACACTAGCGCTTTTCTTCTAGAATATGACGCCGCTCCACACGTTTCTTGTCAACCTGCTAACGAAGAAAATGCATACATAAGAGCACTCCAAAGTCATTAGATTGTGTAATTTTCAACAGTGTCCTTAATGTGTAATATAAAAGTATTTAAAGATGTAGCTGCACTTACAAAAATACGAAATATCCACTCGGTCGTCCACTGTACGTAGATACATTCGGTGTGAAGAATGCTATGTGCACAGCACTAGCGCTGTTCTTCTAGAATATGACGCCGCTCCCACACGTCTCTTGTCAACCTGCTATTGAAGAAAATGCATACATAAGAGCACTCCAAAGTCATAAGATTGTGTAATTTTCAACAGTGTTCTTAATGTGTAATATAAAAGTATTTAAAGATGTAGCTGCAACTTACAAAAAAAAAAGAAATAGCCAATCAGTGGTCCACTGTACGTAGATACATTCGGTGTCAAGAATGCTATGTGCACTGCACTAGCGCTTTTCTTCTAGAATATGTCGAGGCTCCCACACGTCACTTGCCAACCTGCTAACGAAGAAAATGCATACATAAGGGCACTTCAAAGTCATAAGATTGTGTAATTTTCAACAGTGTTCTTAATGTGTAATATAAAAGTATTTAAAGATGCAGCTGCAACTTACAAAAATACGAAATATCCAATCAGACGTCCACTGTACGTAGATACATTCGGTGTCAAGAATGCTATGTGCACAGCACTAGCGCTTTTCTTCTAGAATATGTCGCCGCTCCCACACGTCTCTTGAAAACCTGCTAACGAAGAAAATGCATACATAAGAGCACTCCAAAGTCATAAGATTATGTAATTTTCAAAAGTGTTCTTAATGTGTAATATAAAAGTATTTAAAGATGTAGCTGCAACTTACAAAAATACGAAATATCCACTCAGTCGTCCACTGTACGTAGATACATTCGGTGTCAAGAATGCTATGTGCACAGCACTAGCGCTTTTCTTCTAGAACATGTCGCCGCTCCCACACGTCTCTTGTCAACCTGCTAACGAAGAAAATGCATACATAAGAGCACTCCAAAGTCATAAGATTGTGTAATTTTCAACAGTGTTCTTAATGTATAATATAAAAGTATTTAAAGATGTAGCTGCAACTTACAAAAATACGAAATATCCACTCAGTCGTCCACTGTACGTAGATACATTCGGTGTGAAGAATGCTATGTGCACAGCACTAGCGCTTTTTTTCTAGAATATGTCGCCGCACCCACACGTCCCTTGTCAAGCTGCTAACGAAGAAAATGCGTATATAAGAGCATTCCAAAGGCACAAGTTTGTGTAACTTTCAACAGTGTTCTTAATGTGTAATATAAAAGTATTTAAAGATGTAGCTGCAACTTACAAAAATACGAAATATCCACTCAGTCGTCCACTGTACGCAGATATATTCGGTGTAAAGAATGCTATGTGCACAGCACTTGCGCTTTTCTTCTAGAATATGTCGCCGCTCCCACACGTCTCTTGTCAACCTGCTAACGAAGAAAATGCATACAGAAGAGCACTCCAAAGTCATAAGATTGTGTAATTTTCAACAGTGTTCTTAATGTATAATATAAAAGTATTTAAAGATGTAGCTGCAACTTACAAAAATACGAAATATCCACTCAGTCGTCCCCTGTACGTAGATACATTCGGTGTCAAGAATGCTATGTGCACAGCACTAGCGCTTTTCTTCTAGAATATGTCGCCGCTCGCACACGTCTCTTGTCAACCTGCTAACGAAGTATATGCATACATAAGAGCACTCCAAAGTCATAAGATTGTGTAATTTTCAACAGTGTTCTTAATGTGTAAAGTATTTAAAGATGTAGCTGCAACTTACAAAAATACAAATATCCACTCAGTCGTCCACTGCACGTAGATACATTCGGTGTGATGAATGCTATGTGCACAACACTAGCGCTTTTCTTCTAGGATATGGCGCCGCTCCACACGTCTCTTGTCAACCTGCTAACGAAGAAAATGCATACATAAGAGCACTCCAAAGTCATAAGATTGTGTAATTTTCAACAGTGTTCTTAATGTATAATATAAAAGTATTTGAAGATGTAGCTGCAACTTACAAAAATACGAAATATCCACTCAGTCGTCCACTGTACGTAGATACATTCGGAGTGAAGAATGCTATGTGCACAGCACTAGCGCTTTTCTTCTAGAATATGACGCTGCTCCACACGTCTCTTGTCAACCTGCTAACGAAGAAAATGCATACATAAGAGCACTCCAAAGTCATAAGATTGTGTAATTTTCAACAGTGTTCTTAATGTATAATATAAAAGTATTTGAAGATGTAGCTGCAACTTACAAAAATACGAAATATCCACTCAGTCGTCCACTGTACGTAGATACATTCGGAGTGAAGAATGCTATGTGCACAGCACTAGCGCTTTTCTTCTAGAATATGACGCCGCTCCACACGTCTCTTGTTAACCTGCTAAAGGAGAAAATGCATACATAAGAGCACTCCAACGTCATAAGATTGTGAATTTTCAACAGTGTTCTTAATGTGTAATATAAACGCATTTAAAGATGCAGCTGCAACTTACAAAAATACGATATATCCACTCAGTGGTCCACTGTACGTAGATACATTCGGTGTCAAGTGTGCTATGTGCACAGCACTAGCGCTTTTCTTCTAGAATATGTCGAGGCTCCCACACGTCTCTTGCCAACCTGCTAACGAAGAAAATGCATACATAAGGGCACTCCAAAGTCATAAGATTGTGTAATTTTCAACAGTGTTCTTAATGTGTAATATAAAAGTATTTAAAGATGTAGCTGCAACTTACAAAAATACGAATTATCCACTTAGTCGTCCACTGTAAGTAGATAC
The DNA here is from genome assembly GCF_023897955.1 of Schistocerca gregaria. Lineage (NCBI taxonomy): Eukaryota > Metazoa > Arthropoda > Insecta > Orthoptera > Acrididae > Schistocerca > Schistocerca gregaria. Next base: position 251,564,699 of record NC_064927.1, read on the forward strand.
ATTCGGTGTAAAAACTGCTATGTGCACAGCACTAGCGCTTTTCTTCTAGAATATGTCGCCGCTCCCACACGTCTCTTGTCAACCTGCTAACGAAGAAAATGCATACATAAGAGCACTCCAAAGTCATAAGATTGTGTAATTTTCAACAGTGTTCTTAATGTATAATATAAAAGTATTTAAAGGTGTAGCTGCAACTTACAAAAATACGAAATATCCACTCAGTCGTCCACTGTAAGTAGATACATTCGGAGTGAAGAATGCTATGTGCACAGGACTAGCGCTTTTCTTCTAGAATATGACGCCGCTCCACACGTCTCTTGTCAACCTGCTAACGAAGAAAATGCATACATAAGAGCACTCCAAAGTCATTAGATTGTGTAATTTTCAACAGTGTCCTTAATGTGTAATATAAAAGTATTTAAAGATGTAGCTGCACTTACAAAAATACGAAATATCCACTCGGTCGTCCACTGTACGTAGATACATTCGGTGTGAAGAATGCTATGTGCACAGCACTAGCGCTGTTCTTCTAGAATATGACGCCGCTCCCACACGTCTCTTGTCAACCTGCTATTGAAGAAAATGCATACATAAGAGCACTCCAAAGTCATAAGATTGTGTAATTTTCAACAGTGTTCTTAATGTGTAATATAAAAGTATTTAAAGATGTAGCTGCAACTTACAAAAAAAAAAGAAATAGCCAATCAGTGGTCCACTGTACGTAGATACATTCGGTGTCAAGAATGCTATGTGCACTGCACTAGCGCTTTTCTTCTAGAATATGTCGAGGCTCCCACACGTCACTTGCCAACCTGCTAACGAAGAAAATGCATACATAAGGGCACTTCAAAGTCATAAGATTGTGTAATTTTCAACAGTGTTCTTAATGTGTAATATAAAAGTATTTAAAGATGCAGCTGCAACTTACAAAAATACGAAATATCCAATCAGACGTCCACTGTACGTAGATACATTCGGTGTCAAGAATGCTATGTGCACAGCACTAGCGCTTTTCTTCTAGAATATGTCGCCGCTCCCACACGTCTCTTGAAAACCTGCTAACGAAGAAAATGCATACATAAGAGCACTCCAAAGTCATAAGATTATGTAATTTTCAAAAGTGTTCTTAATGTGTAATATAAAAGTATTTAAAGATGTAGCTGCAACTTACAAAAATACGAAATATCCACTCAGTCGTCCACTGTACGTAGATACATTCGGTGTCAAGAATGCTATGTGCACAGCACTAGCGCTTTTCTTCTAGAACATGTCGCCGCTCCCACACGTCTCTTGTCAACCTGCTAACGAAGAAAATGCATACATAAGAGCACTCCAAAGTCATAAGATTGTGTAATTTTCAACAGTGTTCTTAATGTATAATATAAAAGTATTTAAAGATGTAGCTGCAACTTACAAAAATACGAAATATCCACTCAGTCGTCCACTGTACGTAGATACATTCGGTGTGAAGAATGCTATGTGCACAGCACTAGCGCTTTTTTTCTAGAATATGTCGCCGCACCCACACGTCCCTTGTCAAGCTGCTAACGAAGAAAATGCGTATATAAGAGCATTCCAAAGGCACAAGTTTGTGTAACTTTCAACAGTGTTCTTAATGTGTAATATAAAAGTATTTAAAGATGTAGCTGCAACTTACAAAAATACGAAATATCCACTCAGTCGTCCACTGTACGCAGATATATTCGGTGTAAAGAATGCTATGTGCACAGCACTTGCGCTTTTCTTCTAGAATATGTCGCCGCTCCCACACGTCTCTTGTCAACCTGCTAACGAAGAAAATGCATACAGAAGAGCACTCCAAAGTCATAAGAATGTGTAATTTTCAACAGTGTTCTTAATGTATAATATAAAAGTATTTAAAGATGTAGCTGCAACTTACAAAAATACGAAATATCCACTCAGTCGTCCCCTGTACGTAGATACATTCGGTGTCAAGAATGCTATGTGCACAGCACTAGCGCTTTTCTTCTAGAATATGTCGCCGCTCGCACACGTCTCTTGTCAACCTGCTAACGAAGTATATGCATACATAAGAGCACTCCAAAGTCATAAGATTGTGTAATTTTCAACAGTGTTCTTAATGTGTAAAGTATTTAAAGATGTAGCTGCAACTTACAAAAATACAAATATCCACTCAGTCGTCCACTGCACGTAGATACATTCGGTGTGATGAATGCTATGTGCACAACACTAGCGCTTTTCTTCTAGGATATGGCGCCGCTCCACACGTCTCTTGTCAACCTGCTAACGAAGAAAATGCATACATAAGAGCACTCCAAAGTCATAAGATTGTGTAATTTTCAACAGTGTTCTTAATGTATAATATAAAAGTATTTGAAGATGTAGCTGCAACTTACAAAAATACGAAATATCCACTCAGTCGTCCACTGTACGTAGATACATTCGGAGTGAAGAATGCTATGTGCACAGCACTAGCGCTTTTCTTCTAGAATATGACGCTGCTCCACACGTCTCTTGTCAACCTGCTAACGAAGAAAATGCATACATAAGAGCACTCCAAAGTCATAAGATTGTGTAATTTTCAACAGTGTTCTTAATGTATAATATAAAAGTATTTGAAGATGTAGCTGCAACTTACAAAAATACGAAATATCCACTCAGTCGTCCACTGTACGTAGATACATTCGGAGTGAAGAATGCTATGTGCACAGCACTAGCGCTTTTCTTCTAGAATATGACGCCGCTCCACACGTCTCTTGTTAACCTGCTAAAGGAGAAAATGCATACATAAGAGCACTCCAACGTCATAAGATTGTGAATTTTCAACAGTGTTCTTAATGTGTAATATAAACGCATTTAAAGATGCAGCTGCAACTTACAAAAATACGATATATCCACTCAGTGGTCCACTGTACGTAGATACATTCGGTGTCAAGTGTGCTATGTGCACAGCACTAGCGCTTTTCTTCTAGAATATGTCGAGGCTCCCACACGTCTCTTGCCAACCTGCTAACGAAGAAAATGCATACATAAGGGCACTCCAAAGTCATAAGATTGTGTAATTTTCAACAGTGTTCTTAATGTGTAATATAAAAGTATTTAAAGATGTAGCTGCAACTTACAAAAATACGAATTATCCACTTAGTCGTCCACTGTAAGTAGATACATTCGGTGTAAAAACTGCTATGTGCACAGCACTAGCGCTTTTCTTCTAGAATATGTCGCCGCTCCCACACGTCTCTTGTCAACCTGCTAACGAAGAAAATGCATACATAAGAGCACTCCAAAGTCATAAGATTGTGTAATTTTCAACAGTGTTCTTAATGTATAATATAAAAGTATTTAAAGGTGTAGCTGCAACTTACAAAAATACGAAATATCCACTCAGTCGTCCACTGTAAGTAGATACATTCGGAGTGAAGAATGCTATGTGCACAGGACTAGCGCTTTTCTTCTAGAATATGACGCCGCTCCACACGTCTCTTGTCAACCTGCTAACGAAGAAAATGCATACATAAGAGCACTCCAAAGTCATAAGATTGTGTAATTTTCAACAGTGTTCTTAATGTGTAACATAAAAGTATTTAAAGATGTAGCTGCAACTTACAAAAATACGAAATATCCACTCAGTCGTCCACTGTAAGTAGATACATTCGGAGTGAAGAATGCTATGTGCACAGCACTAGCGCTTTTCTTCTAGAATATGACGCAGCTCCACACGTCTCTTGTCAACCTGCTAACGAGGAAAATGCATACATAAGAGCACTCCAAAGTCATAAGATATTGTAATATTCAAGAGTATTCTTAATGTGTAATATAAAACTATTTAAAGATGTAGCTGCAACTTACAAAAATACGAAATATCCACTCAGTCGTCCACTGTACGTTGATGCATTCGGAGTGAAGAATGCTATGTGCACAGCACTAGCGCTTTTCATCTAGAATATGACGCCGTTCCACACGTCTCTTGTCAACCTGCTAACGAAGAAAATGCATACATAAGAGCACTCCAAAGTCATAAGATTGTGTAATTTTCAACAGTGTACTTAATGTGTAATATAAAAGTATTTAAAGATGTAGCTGCAACTTACATAAATACGAAATATCCACTCAGTCGTCCACTGTACGTAGATATATTCGGTGTAAAGAATGCTATGTGCACAGCACTAGCGCTTTTCTTCTAGAATATGTCGCCGCTCCCACACGTCTCTTGTCAACCTGCTAACGAAGAAAATGCATACAGAAGAGCACTCCAAAGTCATAAGATTGTGTAATTTTCAACAGTGTTCTTAATGTATAATGTAAAAGTATTTAAAGATGTAGCTGCAACTTACAAAAATACGAAATATCCACTCAGTCGTCCACTGTACGTTGATGCATTCGGAGTGAAGAATGCTATGTCCACAACACTAGCGCTTTTCTTCTAGAATATGTCGCCGCTCCCACACGTCTCTTGTCAACCTGCTAACGAAGAAAATGCATACATAAGAGCACTCCAAAGTCATAAGATTGTGTAATTTTCAACAGTGTTCTTAATGTATAATATAAAAGTATTTAAAGGTGTAGCTGCAACTTACAAAAATACGAAATATCCACTCAGTCGTCCACTGTAAGTAGATACATTCGGAGTGAAGAATGCTATGTGCACAGCACTAGCGCTTTTCTTCTAGAATATGACGCCGCTCCACACGTCTCTTGTCAACCTGCTAACGAAGAAAATGCATACATAAGAGCACTCCAAAGTCATAATATTGTGTAATTTTCAACAGTGTTCTTAATGTGTAACATAAAAGTATTTAAAGATGTAGCTGCAACTTACAAAAATACGAAATATCCACTCAGTCGTCCACTGTAAGTAGATACATTCGGAGTGAAGAATGCTATGTGCACAGCACTAGCGCTTTTCTTCTAGAATATGACGCAGCTCCACACGTCTCTTGTCAACCTGCTAACGAGGAAAATGCATACATAAGAGCACTCCAAAGGCATAAGATATTGTAATTTTCAAGAGCATTCTTAATTTGTAATATAAAACTATTTAAAGGTGTAGCTGCAACTTACAAAAATACGAAATATCCACTCAGTCGTCCACTGTACGTTGATGCATTCGGAGTGAAGAATGCTATGTGCACAGCACTAGCGCTTTTCATCTAGAATATGACGCCGTTCCACACGTCTCTCGTCAACCTGCTAACGAAGAAAATGCATACGTAAGAGCACTCCAAAGTCATAAGATTGTGTAGTTTTCAACAGTGTTCTTAATGTGTAATATAAAAGTATTTAAAGATGTAGCTGCAACTTACAAAAATACGAAATATCCACTCAGTCGTCCACTGTACGTAGATACATTCGGTGTCAAGAATGCTATGTGCACAACACTAGCGCTTTTCTTCTAGAATATGTCGCCGCTCCCACACGTCTCTTGAAAACCTGCTAACGAAGAAAATGCATACATAAGAGCACTCCAAAGTCATAAGATATTGTAATTTTCAACAGTATTCTTAATGTGTAATATAAAACTATTTAAAGATGTAGCAGCAACTTTAAAAAATACAAAATATCCACTCAGTCGTCCACTGTACGTTGATGCATTCGGAGTGAAGAATGCTATGTGCACAGCACTAGCGCTTTTCTTCTAGAATATGTCGCCGCTCCCACACGTCTCTTGTCAGCCTGCTAACGAAGAAAATGCATACATAAGAGCACACCAAAGTCATAAGTTTGTGTAATTTTCAACAGTGTTCTTAATGTGTAATATAAAAGTATTTAAAGATGTAGCTGCAACTTACAAAAATACGAAATATCCACTCAGTCGTCCACTGTACGTAGATACATTCGGTGTGAAGAATGCTATGTGCACAGCACTAGCGCTTTTCTTCTAGAATATATCGCCGCCCCCACACGTCTCTTGTCAACCTGCTAACGAAGAAAATGCATACAGAAGAGCACTCCAAAGTCATAAGATTGTGTAATTTTCAACAGTGTTCTTAATGTATAATATAAAAGTATTTGAAGATGTAGCTGCAACTTACAAAAATACGAAATATCCACTCAGTCGTCCACTGTACGTAGATACATTCGGAGTGAAGAATGCTATGTGCACAGCACTAGCGCTTTTCTTCTAGAATATGACGCTGCTCCACACGTCTCTTGTCAACCTGCTAACGAAGAAAATGCATACATAAGAGCACTCCAAAGTCATAAGATTGTGTAATTTTCAACAGTGTTCTTAATGTGTAACATAAAAGTATTTAAAGATGTAGCTGCAACTTACAAAAATACGAAATATCCACTCAGTCGTCCACTGTAAGTAGATACATTCGGAGTGAAGAATGCTATGTGCACAGCACTAGCGCTTTTCTTCTAGAATATGACGCAGCTCCACACGTCTCTTGTCAACCTGCTAACGAGGAAAATGCATACATAAGAGCACTCCAAAGTCATAAGATATTGTAATTTTCAAGAGTATTCTTAATTTGTAATATAAAACTATTTAAAGGTGTAGCTGCAACTTACAAAAATACGAAATATCCACTCAGTCGTCCACTGTACGTTGATGCATTCGGAGTGAAGAATGCTATGTGCACAGCACTAGCGCTTTTCATCTAGAATATGACGCCGTTCCACACGTCTCTTGTCAACCTGCTAACGAAGAAAATGCATACGTAAGAGCACTCCAAAGTCATAAGATTGTGTAGTTTTCAACAGTGTTCTTAATGTGTAATATAAAAGTATTTAAAGATGTAGCTGCAACTTACAAAAATACGAAATATCCACTCAGTCGTCCACTGTACGTAGATACATTCGGTGTGAAGAATGCTATGTGCACAGCACTAGCGCTTTTCTTCTAGAATATGTCGCCGCCCCCACACGTCTCTTGTCAACCTGCTAACGAAGAAAATGCATACAGAAGAGCACTCCAAAGTCATAAGATTGTGTAATCTTCAACAGTGTTCTTAATGTATAATATAAAAGTATTTGAAGATGTAGCTGCAACTTACAAAAATACGAAATATCCACTCAGTCGTCCACTGTACGTAGATACATTCGGAGTGAAGAATGCTATGTGCACAGCACTAGCGCTTTTCTTCTAGAATATGACGCTGCTCCACACGTCTCTTGTCAACCTGCTAACGAAGAAAATGCATACATAAGAGCACTCCAAAGTCATAAGATTGTGTAATTTTCAACAGTGTTCTTAATGTGTAATATAAAAGTATTTAAAGATGTAGTTGCAACTTACAAAAATACGAATTATCCACTCAGTCGTCCACTGTACGTAGATACATTCGGTGTGAAGTATGCTATGTGCACAGCACTAGCGCTTTTCTTCTAGAATATGTTGTCGCTCCCACACGTCTCTTTTCGACCTGCTAAATAGGAAAATGCATACATAAGAGGACTCCAAAGTCTTAAGATTGTGTAATTTTCAAAGGTGTTCTTAATGTGTTATATAAAAGTATGTAAAGATGTAGCTGCAACTTACAAACATACGAAATATCCACTCAGTCGTCCACTGTACGTAGATACATTCGGTGTGAAGAATGCTATGAGCAGAGCACTAGCGCTTTTCTTCTAGAATATGACGCCGCTCCACACGTCTCTTGTCAACCTGCTAACGAAGAAAATGCATACATAAGAGCACTCCAAAGTCATAAGATTGTGTAATTTTCAACAGTGTTCTTAATGTGTAATATAAAACTATTTAAAGATGTAGCTGCAACTTACAAAGATACAAAATATCCACTCAGTCGTTTACTGTACGTAGATACATTAGGTGTGAAGAATGCTATGTGCACAGCACTAACGCTTTTCTTCTAGAATATGACGCCGCTCCACACGTCTGTTGTCAACCTGCTAACGAAGAAAATGCATACATAAGAGCACTCCAAAGTCATAAATTGTGTAATTTTAAACAGTGTTCATAATGTGTAATATAAAAGGATTTAAAGATGTAGCTTCAACTTACAAAAATACGAAATATCCACTCAGTCGTCCACTGTACGTAGACACATTCGGTGTGAAGAATTCTATGTGCACAGCACTAGCGCTTTTCTTCTAGAATATGACGCCGCTCCACACGTCTCTTGTCAACCTGCTAACGAAGAAAATGCATACATAAGAGCACTCCAAAGTCATAAGATTGTGTAATTTTCAGCACTGTTCTTAATGTGTAATATAAAAGTATTTAAAGATGTAGCTGCAACTTACAAAAATACGAAATATCCACTCAGTCGTCCACTGTACGTAGATACATTCGGTGTGAAGAATGCTATGTGCACAGCACTAGCGCTTTTCTTCTAGAATATGACGCCGCTCCACACGTCTCTTGTCAACCTGCTAACGAAGAAAATGCATACATAAGAGCACTCCAAAGTCATAAGATTGTGTAATTTTCAACAGTGTTCTTAATGTGTAATATAGAAGTATTTAAAGATGTAGCTGCAACTTACAAAAATACGAAATATCCACTCAGTCGTCCACTGTAGGTAGATACATTCGGTGTGAAGAATGCTATGTGCACAGCATTAGCGCTTTTCTTCTAGAATATGACGCCGATCCACACGTCTCTTGTCAACCTGCTAACGAAGAAAATGCATACATAAGAGCACTCCAAAGTCATAAGATTGTGTAATTTTCAACAGTGTTCTTAATGTGTAATATAAAACTATTTAAAGATGTAGCTGCAACTTACAAAGATACAAAATATCCACTCAGTCGTTTACTGTACGTAGATACATTAGGTGTGAAGAATGCTATGTGCACAGCACTAACGCTTTTCTTCTAGAATATGACGCCGCTCCACACGTCTGTTGTCAACCTGCTAACGAAGAAAATGCATACATAAGAGCACTCCAAAGTCATAAATTGTGTAATTTTAAACAGTGTTCATAATGTGTAATATAAAAGGATTTAAAGATGTAGCTTCAACTTACAAAAATACGAAATATCCACTCAGTCGTCCACTGTACGTAGACACATTCGGTGTGAAGAATTCTATGTGCACAGCACTAGCGCTTTTCTTCTAGAATATGACGCCGCTCCACACGTCTCTTGTCAACCTGCTAACGAAGAAAATGCATACATAAGAGCACTCCAAAGTCATAAGATTGTGTAATTTTCAGCACTGTTCTTAATGTGTAATATAAAAGTATTTAAAGATGTAGCTGCAACTTACAAAAATACGAAATATCCACTCAGTCGTCCACTGTACGTAGATACATTCGGTGTGAAGAATGCTATGTGCACAGCACTAGCGCTTTTCTTCTAGAATATGACGCCGCTCCACACGTCTCTTGTCAACCTGCTAACGAAGAAAATGCATACATAAGAGCACTCCAAAGTCATAAGATTGTGTAATTTTCAACAGTGTTCTTAATGTGTAATATAGAAGTATTTAAAGATGTAGCTGCAACTTACAAAAATACGAAATATCCACTCAGTCGTCCACTGTAGGTAGATACATTCGGTGTGAAGAATGCTATGTGCACAGCATTAGCGCTTTTCTTCTAGAATATGACGCCGATCCACACGTCTCTTGTCAACCTGCTAACGAAGAAAATGCATACATAAGAGCACTCCAAAGTCATAAGATTGTGTAATTTTCAACAGTGTTCTTAATGTGTAATATAAAAGTATTTAAAGATGTAGCTGCAACTTACAAAAATACGAAATATCCACTCAGTCGTCCACTGTACGTAGATACATTCGGTGTGAAGAATGCTATGTGCACAGCACTAGCGCTTTTCTTCTAGAATATGACGCCGCTCCACACGTCTCTTGTCAACCTGCTAACGAAGAAAATGCATACATAAGAGCACTCCAAAGTCATAAGATTGTGTAATTTTCAACAGTGTTCTTAATGTGTAATATAAAAGTATTTAAAGATGTAGCTGCAACTTACAAAAATACGAAATATCCACTCAGTCGTCCACTGTAGGTAGATACATTCGGTGTGAAGAATGCTATGTGCACAGCACTAGCGCTTTTCTTCTAGAATATGACGCCGCTCCACACGTCTCTTGTCAACCTGCTAACGAAGAAAATGCTTACATAAGAGCACTCCAAAGTCATAAGATTGTGTAATTTTCAACAGTGTTCTCAATGTGTAATATAAAAGTATTTGAAGATGTAGCTGCAACTTACAAAAATACGAAGTATCCACTCAGTCGTCCACTGTACGTAGATACATTCGGTGTGAAGAATGCTATGTGCACAGCACTAGCGCATTTCTTCTAGAATATGTCGCCGGTCACACACGTCTCTTGTCAACCTGCTAACGAAGAAAATGCATGCATAAGAGCACTCCAAAGTCATAAGATTGTGTAATTTTCAACAGTGTTCTTAATGTGTAATATAAAAGTATTTAAAGGTGTAGCTGCAACTTACAAAAATACGAAATATCCACTCAGTCGTCCACTGTACGTAGAGACATTCAATGTGAAGAATGCTATGTGCACAGCACTAGCGCTTTTCTTCTAGAATATGACGCCGCTCCGCACGTCTCTTGTCAAACTGCTAACGAAGAAAATGCATACATTAGAGCACTCTGAAAACATAAGATTGTGTAATTTTCAACAGTGTTCTTATTGTGTAATATAAAAGTATTTAAAGATGTAGCTGCAACTTACAAAAATACGAAATATCCACTCAGTCGTCCACTGTACGTAGATACATTCGGTGTGAAGAATGCTATGTGCACAGCACTAGCGCTTTTCTTCTAGAATATGACGCCGCTCCACACGTCTCTTGTCAACCTGCTAACGAAGAAAATGCATACATAAGAGCACTCCAAAGTCATAAGATTGTGTAATTTTCAACAGTGTTCTTAATGTGTAATATAAAAGTATTTAAAGATGTAGCTGCAACTTACAAAAATACGAAATATCCACTCAGTCGTCCACTGTACGTAGGTACATTCGGTGTGAAGAATGCTATGTACACAGCACTAGCGCTTTTCTTCTAGAATATGTCGCCGCTCAGACACGTCTCTTGTCAACCTGCTGACGAAGAAAATGCATACATAAGAGCACTCCAAAGTCATAAGATTGTGTAATTTTCAACAGTATTCTTAATGTGTAATATAAAAGTACTTGAAGAGGTAGCTGCAACTTAAAAAAATACGAAATATCCACTCAGTCGTCTACTGTACGTAGATACATTCGGTGTCAAGAATGCTATGTGCACAGCACTAGCGCTTTTCTTCTAGAATATGTCGCCCCTCCCACACGTCTCTTGTCAACCTGCTAACGAAGTATATGCATACATAAGAGCACTCCAAAGTCATAAGATTGTGTAATTTTCAACAGTGTTCTTAATGTGTAAAATATTTAAAGATGTAGCTGCAACTTACAAAAATACAAATATCCACTCAGTCGTCCACTGCACGTAGATACATTCGGTGTGAAGAATGCTATGTGCACAGCACTATCGCTTTTCTTCAAGAATATGTCGCCGCTTATACACGTCTCTTGTCAACCTGCTAACGAAGAAAATACATACATAAGAGCACTCCAAAGTCATAAGATTGTGTAATTTTCAACAGTGTTCTTAATGTGTAATATAAAAGTATTTAAAGATGTAGCTGCAACTTACAAAAATACGAAATATCCACTCAGTCGTCCACTGTACGTAGATACATTCGGTGTGAAGAATGCTATGTGCACAGCACTAGCGCTTTTCTTCAAGAATATGTCGCCGTTTATACACGTCTCTTGTCAACCTGCTAACGAAGAAAATGCATACATAAGAGCACTCCAAAGTCATAAGATTGTGTAATTTTCAACAGTGTTCTTAATGTGTAATATAAAAGTATTTAAAGATGTAGCTGCAACTTACAAAAATACGAAATATCCACTCAGTCGTCCACTGTACGTAGATACATTCGGTGTGAAGAATGCTATGTGCACAGCACTAGCGCTTTTCTTCTAGAATATGTCGCCGCTCCCACACGTCTCTTGTCAACCTGCTAACGAAGAAAATGCATACATAAGAGCACTCCAAAGTCATAAGATTGTGTAATTTTCAACAGTGTTCCTAATGTGTAATATCAAAGTATTTGAAGATGTAGCTGCAACTTACAAAAATACGAAATATCCACTCAGTCGTCCACTGTACGTAGATACATTCGGTGTGAAGAATGCTATGTGCGCAGCACTAGCGTTTTTCTTCTAGAATATGACGCCACTACACACGTCTCTTGTCAACCTGATTACGAAGAAAATGCATACATAAGAGCACTCCAAAGTCATATCATTGTGTAATTTTCAACAGTGTTCTTAATGTGTAATATAAAAGTATTTAAAGATGTAGCTGCAACTTACAAAAATACGAAATATACTCTCAGTCGTCCACTGTACGTAGACACATTCGGTGTCGAGAATGCTATGTGCACAGCACAAGCGATAGTCTTCTAGAATATGTCGCCGCTCCCACACGTCTGTTGTCAACCTGCTAACGAAGAAAATGCATACATAAGAGCACTCCTAAGTCATAAGATTGTGTAATTTTCAACAGTGTTCTTAATGTGTAATACAAAAGTATTTGAAGATGTAGCTGCAACTTACAAAAATACGAAATATCCACTCAGTCGTCCACTGTACGTAGATACATTCGGTGTGAAGAATGCTATGTGCACAGCATTAGCGCTTTTCTTCTAGAATATGTCGCCGCTCAACACGTCCCTTGTCAACCTGCTACCGACGAAAATGCATACATAAGAGAACTCCAAAGTCATAAGATTGTGTAATTTTCAACAGTATTCTTAATGTGTAATATAAAAGTATTTAAAGATGTAGCTGCAACCTACAAAAATACGAAACATCGACTCAGTCGTCCATTGTACGTAGATACATTCGGTGTGAAGAATGCTATGTGCACAGCACTAGCGCTTTTCTTGTAGAATATGTCGCCGCTCCCACACGTCTCTTGTCAACCTGCTAACGAAGAAAATGCATACATAAGAGCCCCTAAAAGTCATAAGATTGTGTAATTTTCAACAGTGTTCTTAATGTGTAATATAAAAGTATTTAAAGATGTAGCTGCAACTTACAAAAATTCGAAATATCCACTCAGTCGTGAACTGTACGTATATACATTCGGTGTGAAGAATGCTATGTGCACAACACTAGCGCTTTTCTTCTAGAATATGACGCCGCTCCACACGTCTCTTGTTAACCTGCTAACGAAGAAAATGCATATATAAGAGCACTCCAAAGTCATAAGATTGTGTAATTTTCAACAGTGTTCTTAACGTGTAATATAAAAGTATTTAAAGATGTAGCTGCAACTTAAAAAAATACGAAATATCCACTCAGTCGTCGACTGTACGTAGACACATTCGGTGTCAAGAATGCTATGTGCACAGCACAAGCGATAGTCTTCTAGAATATGTCGCCGCTCCCACACGTCTGTTGTCAACCTGCTAACGAAGAAAATGCATACATAAGAGCACTCCAAAGTCATAAGATTGTGTAATTTTTAACAGTGTTCCTAATGTGTAATATAAAAGTATTTAAAGATGTAGCTGCAACTTTCAAAAATACGAAATAACCACTCAGTCGTTCACTGTACGTAGATACATTCGGTGTGAAGAATGCTATGTGCACAGCACTAGCGCTTTTCTTCTAGAATATGTCGCCGCTCCCACACGTCTCTTGTCAAACTGCTAACGAAGAAAATGCATACATAAGAGCACTCCGAAAACATAAGATTGTGTAATTTTCAACAGTGTTCTTATTGTGTAATATAAAAGTATTTAAAGATGTAGCTGCAACTTACAAAAATACGAAATATCCACTCAGTCGTCCACTGTACGTAGACACATTCGGTGTCAAGAATGCTATGTGCACAGCACAAGCGATAGTCTTCTAGAATATGTCGCCGCTCCCACACGTCTGTTGTCAACCTGCTAACGAAGAAAATGCATACATAAGAGCACTCCAAAGTCATAAGATTGTGTAATTTTCAACAGTGTTCCTAATGTGTAATAAAAAGTATTTAAAGATGTAGCTGCAACTTACAAAAATACGAAAAATCCACTCAGTCGTCCACTGTACGTAGATACATTCGGTGTGAAGAATGCTATGTGCACAGCATTAGCGCTTTTCTTCTAGAATATGTCGCCGCTCCACACGTCTCTTGTTAACCTGCTAACGAAGAAAATGCATATATAAGAGCACTCCAAAGTCATAAGGTTGTGTAATTTTCAACAGTGTTCTTAATGTGTAATATAAAAGTATTTAAAGATGTAGCTGCAACTTACAAAAATACGAAATATCCACTCCGTCGTCGACTGTACGTAGATACATTCGGTGTGAAGAACGCTTTGTGCACAGCACTAGCGCTTTTCTTCTAGAATATTCGCCGCTCCACATGTCTCTTGTCAACCTGCTAACGAAGAAAATGCATACATAAGAGGACTCCAAAGTCATAAGATTGTGTAATTTTCAACAGCGTTCTTAATGTATAATATAAAAGTATTTAAAGATGTAGCTGCAACTTACAAAAATACGAAATATCCACTCCGTCGTCCACTGTACGTAGATACATTCGGTGTGAAGAATGCTATGTGCACAGCATTAGCGCTTTTCTTCTAGAATATGTCGCCGCTCAACACGTCCCTTGTCAACCTGCTACCGACGAAAATGCATACATAAGAGCACTCCAAAGTCATAAGATTGTGTAATTTTCAACAGTATTCTTAATGTGTAATATAAAACTATTTAAAGATGTAGCTGCAACCTACAAAAATACGAAACATCGACTCAGTCGTCCACTGTACGTAGATACATTCGGTGTGAAGAATGCTATGTGCACAGCACTAGCGCTTTTCTTCTAGAATATGTCGCCGCTCCCACACGTCTCTTGTCAACCTGCTAACGAAGAAAATGCATACATAAGAGCCCCTAAAAGTCATAAGATTGTGTAATTTTCAACAGTGTTCTTAATGTGTAATATAAAAGTATTTAAAGATGTAGCTGCAACTTACAAAAATTCGAAATATCCACTCAGTCGTGAACTGTACGTATATACATTCGGTGTGAAGAATGCTATGTGCACAACACTAGCGCTTTTCTTCTAGAATATGACGCCGCTCCACACGTCTCTTGTTAACCTGCTAACGAAGAAAATGCATATATAAGAGCACTCCAAAGTCATAAGATTGTGTAATTTTCAACAGTGTTCTTAATGTGTAATATAAAAGTATTTAAAGATGTAGCTGCAACTTACAAAAATACGAAATATCCACTCCGTCGTCCACTGTACGTAGATACATTCGGTGTGAAGAACGCTTTGTGCACAGCACTAGCGCTTTTCTTCTAGAATATTCCCCGCTCCACATGTCTCTTGTCAACCTGCTAACGAAGAAAATGCATACATAAGAGCACTCCAAAGTCATAAGATTGTGTAATTTTCAACAGCGTTCTTAATGTGTAATATAAAAGTATTTAAAGATGTAGATGCAACTTACAAAAATACGAAATATCCTCTCAGTCGTCGACTGTACGTAGACACATTCGGTGTCAAGAATGCTATGTGCACAGCACTAGCGCTTTTCTTCTAGAATATATCGCCGCCCCCACACGTCTCTTGTCAACCTGCTAACGAAGAAAATGCATACAGAAGAGCACTCCAAAGTCATAAGATTGTGTAATTTTCAACAGTGTTCTTAATGTATAATATAAAAGTATTTGAAGATGTAGCTGCAACTTACAAAAATACGAAATATCCACTCAGTCGTCCACTGTACGTAGATACATTCGGAGTGAAGAATGCTATGTGCACAGCACTAGCGCTTTTCTTCTAGAATATGACGCTGCTCCACACGTCTCTTGTCAACCTGCTAACGAAGAAAATGCATACATAAGAGCACTCCAAAGTCATAAGATTGTGTAATTTTCAACAGTGTTCTTAATGTGTAACATAAAAGTATTTAAAGATGTAGCTGCAACTTACAAAAATACGAAATATCCACTCAGTCGTCCACTGTAAGTAGATACATTCGGAGTGAAGAATGCTATGTGCACAGCACTAGCGCTTTTCTTCTAGAATATGACGCAGCTCCACACGTCTCTTGTCAACCTGCTAACGAGGAAAATGCATACATAAGAGCACTCCAAAGTCATAAGATATTGTAATTTTCAAGAGTATTCTTAATTTGTAATATAAAACTATTTAAAGGTGTAGCTGCAACTTACAAAAATACGAAATATCCACTCAGTCGTCCACTGTACGTTGATGCATTCGGAGTGAAGAATGCTATGTGCACAGCACTAGCGCTTTTCATCTAGAATATGACGCCGTTCCACACGTCTCTTGTCAACCTGCTAACGAAGAAAATGCATACGTAAGAGCACTCCAAAGTCATAAGATTGTGTAGTTTTCAACAGTGTTCTTAATGTGTAATATAAAAGTATTTAAAGATGTAGCTGCAACTTACAAAAATACGAAATATCCACTCAGTCGTCCACTGTACGTAGATACATTCGGTGTGAAGAATGCTATGTGCACAGCACTAGCGCTTTTCTTCTAGAATATGTCGCCGCCCCCACACGTCTCTTGTCAACCTGCTAACGAAGAAAATGCATACAGAAGAGCACTCCAAAGTCATAAGATTGTGTAATCTTCAACAGTGTTCTTAATGTATAATATAAAAGTATTTGAAGATGTAGCTGCAACTTACAAAAATACGAAATATCCACTCAGTCGTCCACTGTACGTAGATACATTCGGAGTGAAGAATGCTATGTGCACAGCACTAGCGCTTTTCTTCTAGAATATGACGCTGCTCCACACGTCTCTTGTCAACCTGCTAACGAAGAAAATGCATACATAAGAGCACTCCAAAGTCATAAGATTGTGTAATTTTCAACAGTGTTCTTAATGTGTAATATAAAAGTATTTAAAGATGTAGTTGCAACTTACAAAAATACGAATTATCCACTCAGTCGTCCACTGTACGTAGATACATTCGGTGTGAAGTATGCTATGTGCACAGCACTAGCGCTTTTCTTCTAGAATACGTTGTCGTTCCCACACGTCTCTTTTCGACCTGCTAAATAGGAAAATGCATACATAAGAGGACTCCAAAGTCTTAAGATTGTGTAATTTTCAAAGGTGTTCTTAATGTGTTATATAAAAGTATGTAAAGATGTAGCTGCAACTTACAAACATACGAAATATCCACTCAGTCGTCCACTGTACGTAGATACATTCGGTGTGAAGAATGCTATGAGCAGAGCACTAGCGCTTTTCTTTTAGAATATGACGCCGCTCCACACGTCTCTTGTCAACCTGCTAACGAAGAAAATGCATACATAAGAGCACTCCAAAGTCATAAGATTGTGTAATTTTCAACAGTGTTCTTAATGTGTAATATAAAACTATTTAAAGATGTAGCTGCAACTTACAAAGATACAAAATATCCACTCAGTCGTTTACTGTACGTAGATACATTAGGTGTGAAGAATGCTATGTGCACAGCACTAACGCTTTTCTTCTAGAATATGACGCCGCTCCACACGTCTGTTGTCAACCTGCTAACGAAGAAAATGCATACATAAGAGCACTCCAAAGTCATAAATTGTGTAATTTTAAACAGTGTTCATAATGTGTAATATAAAAGGATTTAAAGATGTAGCTGCAACTTACAAAAATACGAAATATCCACTCAGTCGTCCACTGTACGTAGACACATTCGGTGTGAAGAATTCTATGTGCACAGCACTAGCGCTTTTCTTCTAGAATATGACGCCGCTCCACACGTCTCTTGTCAACCTGCTAACGAAGAAAATGCATACATAAGAGCACTCCAAAGTCATAAGATTGTGTAATTTTCAGCACTGTTCTTAATGTGTAATATAAAAGTATTTAAAGATGTAGCTGCAACTTACAAAAATACGAAATATCCACTCAGTCGTCCACTGTACGTAGATACATTCGGTGTGAAGAATGCTATGTGCACAGCACTAGCGCTTTTCTTCTAGAATATGACGCCGCTCCACACGTCTCTTGTCAACCTGCTAACGAAGAAAATGCATACATAAGAGCACTCCAAAGTCATAAGATTGTGTAATTTTCAACAGTGTTCTTAATGTGTAATATAGAAGTATTTAAAGATGTAGCTGCAACTTACAAAAATACGAAATATCCACTCAGTCGTCCACTGTAGGTAGATACATTCGGTGTGAAGAATGCTATGTGCACAGCATTAGCGCTTTTCTTCTAGAATATGACGCCGATCCACACGTCTCTTGTCAACCTGCTAACGAAGAAAATGCATACATAAGAGCACTCCAAAGTCATAAGATTGTGTAACTTTCAACAGTGTTCTTAATGTGTAATATAAAAGTATTTAAAGATGTAGCTGCAACTTACAAAAATACGAAATATCCACTCAGTCGTCCACTGTACGTAGATACATTCGGTGTGAAGAATGCTATGTGCACAGCACTAGCGCTTTTCTTCTAGAATATGACGCCGCTCCACACGTCTCTTGTCAACCTGCTAACGAAGAAAATGCATACATAAGAGCACTCCAAAGTCATAAGATTGTGTAATTTTCAACAGTGTTCTTAATGTGTAATATAAAAGTATTTAAAGATGTAGCTGCAACTTACAAAAATACGAAATATCCACTCAGTCGTCCACTGTAGGTAGATACATTCGGTGTGAAGAATGCTATGTGCACAGCACTAGCGCTTTTCTTCTAGAATATGACGCCGCTCCACACGTCTCTTGTCAACCTGCTAACGAAGAAAATGCTTACATAAGAGCACTCCAAAGTCATAAGATTGTGTAATTTTCAACAGTGTTCTCAATGTGTAATATAAAAGTATTTGAAGATGTAGCTGCAACTTACAAAAATACGAAGTATCCACTCAGTCGTCCACTGTACGTAGATACATTCGGTGTGAAGAATGCTATGTGCACAGCACTAGCGCATTTCTTCTAGAATATGTCGCCGGTCACACACGTCTCTTGTCAACCTGCTAACGAAGAAAATGCATGCATAAGAGCACTCCAAAGTCATAAGATTGTGTAATTTTCAACAGTGTTCTTAATGTGTAATATAAAAGTATTTAAAGGTGTAGCTGCAACTTACAAAAATACGAAATATCCACTCAGTCGTCCACTGTACGTAGAGACATTCAATGTGAAGAATGCTATGTGCACAGCACTAGCGCTTTTCTTCTAGAATATGACGCCGCTCCGCACGTCTCTTGTCAAACTGCTAACGAAGAAAATGCATACATTAGAGCACTCTGAAAACATAAGATTGTGTAATTTTCAACAGTGTTCTTATTGTGTAATATAAAAGTATTTAAAGATGTAGCTGCAACTTACAAAAATACGAAATATCCACTCAGTCGTCCACTGTACGTAGATACATTCGGTGTGAAGAATGCTATGTGCACAGCACTAGCGCTTTTCTTCTAGAATATGACGCCGCTCCACACGTCTCTTGTCAACCTGCTAACGAAGAAAATGCATACATAAGAGCACTCCAAAGTCATAAGATTGTGTAATTTTCAACAGTGTTCTTAATGTGTAATATAAAAGTATTTAAAGATGTAGCTGCAACTTACAAAAATACGAAATATCCACTCAGTCGTCCACTGTACGTAGGTACATTCGGTGTGAAGAATGCTATGTACACAGCACTAGCGCTTTTCTTCTAGAATATGTCGCCGCTCAGACACGTCTCTTGTCAACCTGCTGACGAAGAAAATGCATACATAAGAGCACTCCAAAGTCATAAGATTGTGTAATTTTCAACAGTATTCTTAATGTGTAATATAAAAGTACTTGAAGAGGTAGCTGCAACTTAAAAAAATACGAAATATCCACTCAGTCGTCTACTGTACGTAGATACATTCGGTGTCAAGAATGCTATGTGCACAGCACTAGCGCTTTTCTTCTAGAATATGTCGCCCCTCCCACACGTCTCTTGTCAACCTGCTAACGAAGTATATGCATACATAAGAGCACTCCAAAGTCATAAGATTGTGTAATTTTCAACAGTGTTCTTAATGTGTAAAATATTTAAAGATGTAGCTGCAACTTACAAAAATACAAATATCCACTCAGTCGTCCACTGCACGTAGATACATTCGGTGTGAAGAATGCTATGTGCACAGCACTATCGCTTTTCTTCAAGAATATGTCGCCGCTTATACACGTCTCTTGTCAACCTGCTAACGAAGAAAATACATACATAAGAGCACTCCAAAGTCATAAGATTGTGTAATTTTCAACAGTGTTCTTAATGTGTAATATAAAAGTATTTAAAGATGTAGCTGCAACTTACAAAAATACGAAATATCCACTCAGTCGTCCACTGTACGTAGATACATTCGGTGTGAAGAATGCTATGTGCACAGCACTAGCGCTTTTCTTCAAGAATATGTCGCCGTTTATACACGTCTCTTGTCAACCTGCTAACGAAGAAAATGCATACATAAGAGCACTCCAAAGTCATAAGATTGTGTAATTTTCAACAGTGTTCTTAATGTGTAATATAAAAGTATTTAAAGATGTAGCTGCAACTTACAAAAATACGAAATATCCACTCAGTCGTCCACTGTACGTAGATACATTCGGTGTGAAGAATGCTATGTGCACAGCACTAGCGCTTTTCTTCTAGAATATGTCGCCGCTCCCACACGTCTCTTGTCAACCTGCTAACGAAGAAAATGCATACATAAGAGCACTCCAAAGTCATAAGATTGTGTAATTTTCAACAGTGTTCCTAATGTGTAATATCAAAGTATTTGAAGATGTAGCTGCAACTTACAAAAATACGAAATATCCACTCAGTCGTCCACTGTACGTAGATACATTCGGTGTGAAGAATGCTATGTGCGCAGCACTAGCGTTTTTCTTCTAGAATATGACGCCACTACACACGTCTCTTGTCAACCTGATTACGAAGAAAATGCATACATAAGAGCACTCCAAAGTCATATCATTGTGTAATTTTCAACAGTGTTCTTAATGTGTAATATAAAAGTATTTAAAGATGTAGCTGCAACTTACAAAAATACGAAATATACTCTCAGTCGTCCACTGTACGTAGACACATTCGGTGTCGAGAATGCTATGTGCACAGCACAAGCGATAGTCTTCTAGAATATGTCGCCGCTCCCACACGTCTGTTGTCAACCTGCTAACGAAGAAAATGCATACATAAGAGCACTCCTAAGTCATAAGATTGTGTAATTTTCAACAGTGTTCTTAATGTGTAATACAAAAGTATTTGAAGATGTAGCTGCAACTTACAAAAATACGAAATATCCACTCAGTCGTCGACTGTACGTAGACACATTCGGTGTCAAGAATGCTATGTGCACAGCACAAGCGATAGTCTTGTAGAATATGTCGCCGCTCCCACACGTCTGTTGTCAACCTGCTAACGAAGAAAATGCATACATAAGAGCACTCCAAAGTCATAAGATTGTGTAATTTTTAACAGTGTTCCTAATGTGTAATATAAAAGTATTTAAAGATGTAGCTGCAACTTTCAAAAATACGAAATAACCACTCAGTCGTTCACTGTACGTAGATACATTCGGTGTGAAGAATGCTATGTGCACAGCACTAGCGCTTTTCTTCTAGAATATGTCGCCGCTCCCACACGTCTCTTGTCAAACTGCTAACGAAGAAAATGCATACATAAGAGCACTCCGAAAACATAAGATTGTGTAATTTTCAACAGTGTTCTTATTGTGTAATATAAAAGTATTTAAAGATGTAGCTGCAACTTACAAAAATACGAAATATCCACTCAGTCGTCCACTGTACGTAGACACATTCGGTGTCAAGAATGCTATGTGCACAGCACAAGCGATAGTCTTCTAGAATATGTCGCCGCTCCCACACGTCTGTTGTCAACCTGCTAACGAAGAAAATGCATACATAAGAGCACTCCAAAGTCATAAGATTGTGTAATTTTCAACAGTGTTCCTAATGTGTAATAAAAAGTATTTAAAGATGTAGCTGCAACTTACAAAAATACGAAAAATCCACTCAGTCGTCCACTGTACGTAGATACATTCGGTGTGAAGAATGCTATGTGCACAGCATTAGCGCTTTTCTTCTAGAATATGTCGCCGCTCCACACGTCTCTTGTTAACCTGCTAACGAAGAAAATGCATATATAAGAGCACTCCAAAGTCATAAGGTTGTGTAATTTTCAACAGTGTTCTTAATGTGTAATATAAAAGTATTTAAAGATGTAGCTGCAACTTACAAAAATACGAAATATCCACTCCGTCGTCGACTGTACGTAGATACATTCGGTGTGAAGAACGCTTTGTGCACAGCACTAGCGCTTTTCTTCTAGAATATTCGCCGCTCCACATGTCTCTTGTCAACCTGCTAACGAAGAAAATGCATACATAAGAGGACTCCAAAGTCATAAGATTGTGTAATTTTCAACAGCGTTCTTAATGTATAATATAAAAGTATTTAAAGATGTAGCTGCAACTTACAAAAATACGAAATATCCACTCCGTCGTCCACTGTACGTAGATACATTCGGTGTGAAGAATGCTATGTGCACAGCATTAGCGCTTTTCTTCTAGAATATGTCGCCGCTCAACACGTCCCTTGTCAACCTGCTACCGACGAAAATGCATACATAAGAGCACTCCAAAGTCATAAGATTGTGTAATTTTCAACAGTATTCTTAATGTGTAATATAAAACTATTTAAAGATGTAGCTGCAACCTACAAAAATACGAAACATCGACTCAGTCGTCCACTGTACGTAGATACATTCGGTGTGAAGAATGCTATGTGCACAGCACTAGCGCTTTTCTTCTAGAATATGTCGCCGCTCCCACACGTCTCTTGTCAACCTGCTAACGAAGAAAATGCATACATAAGAGCCCCTAAAAGTCATAAGATTGTGTAATTTTCAACAGTGTTCTTAATGTGTAATATAAAAGTATTTAAAGATGTAGCTGCAACTTACAAAAATTCGAAATATCCACTCAGTCGTGAACTGTACGTATATACATTCGGTGTGAAGAATGCTATGTGCACAACACTAGCGCTTTTCTTCTAGAATATGACGCCGCTCCACACGTCTCTTGTTAACCTGCTAACGAAGAAAATGCATATATAAGAGCACTCCAAAGTCATAAGATTGTGTAATTTTCAACAGTGTTCTTAATGTGTAATATAAAAGTATTTAAAGATGTAGCTGCAACTTACAAAAATACGAAATATCCACTCCGTCGTCCACTGTACGTAGATACATTCGGTGTGAAGAACGCTTTGTGCACAGCACTAGCGCTTTTCTTCTAGAATATTCCCCGCTCCACATGTCTCTTGTCAACCTGCTAACGAAGAAAATGCATACATAAGAGCACTCCAAAGTCATAAGATTGTGTAATTTTCAACAGCGTTCTTAATGTGTAATATAAAAGTATTTAAAGATGTAGATGCAACTTACAAAAATACGAAATATCCTCTCAGTCGTCGACTGTACGTAGACACATTCGGTGTCAAGAATGCTATGTGCACAGCACAAGCGATAGTCTTCTAGAATATGTCGCCGCTCCCACACGTCTGTTGTCAACCTGCTAACGAAGAAAATGCATACATAAGAGCACTCCAAAGTCATAAGATTGTGTAATTTTTAACAGTGTTCCTAATGTGTAATATAAAAGTATTTAAAGATGTAGCTGCAACTTTCAAAAATACGAAATAACCACTCAGTCGTTCACTGTACGTAGATACAATCGGTGTGAAGAATGCTATGTGCACAGCACTAGCGCTTTTCTTCTAGAATATGTCGCCGCTCCCACACGTCTCTTGTCAAACTGCTAACGAAGAAAATGCATACATAAGAGCACTCCGAAAACATAAGATTGTGTAATTTTCAACAGTGTTCTTATTGTGGAATATAAAAGTATTTAAAGATGTAGCTGCAACTTACAAAAATACGAAATATCCACTCAGTCGTCCACTGTACGTAGACACATTCGGTGTCAAGAATGCTATGTGCACAGCACAAGCGATAGTCTTCTAGAATATGTCGCCGCTCCCACACGTCTGTTGTCAACCTGCTAACGAAGAAAATGCATACATAAGAGCACTCCAAAGTCATAAGATTGTGTAATTTTCAACAGTGTTCCTAATGTGAAATATAAAAGTATTTAAAGATGTAGCTGCAACTTACAAAAATACGAAATATCCACTCAGTCGTCCACTGTACGTAGATACATTCGGTGTGAAGAATGCTATGTGCACAGCATTAGCGCTTTTCTTCTAGAATATGTCGCCGCTCCCACACGTCTCTTGTCAACCTGCTAACGAAGAAAATGCATACATAAGAGCACTCCAATGTCATAAGATTGTGTAATTTTAAACAGTATTCTTAATGTGTAATATAAAAGTATTTAAAGATGTAGCTGCAACTTACAAAAATACGAAATATCCACTCAGTCGTCCACTGTACGTAGATACATTCGGTGTGAAGAATGCTATGTGCACAGCACTAGCGCTTTTCTTCAAGAATATGTCGCCGCTTATACACGTCTCTTGTCAACCTGCTAACGAAGAAAATGCTTACATAAGAGCACTCCAAAGTCATAAGATTGTGTAATTTTCAACAGTGTTCTTAATGTGTAATATAAAAGTATTTAAAGATGTAGCTGCAACTTACAAAAAAACGAAATATCCACTCAGTCGTCCACTGTACGTAGATACATTCGGTGTGAAGAATGCTATGTGCACAGCACTAGCGCTTTTCTTCTAGAATATGTCGCCGCTCCCACACGTCTCTTGTCAACCTGCTAACGAAGAAAATGCATTCATAAGAGCACTCCAAAGTCATAAGATTGTGTAATTTTCAACAGTGTTCCTAATGTGTAATATAAAAGCATTTAATGATGTAGCTGCAACTTACAAAAATACGAAATATCCTCTCAGTCGTCCACTGTACGTAGACACATTCGGTGTCAAGAATGCTATGTGCACAGCACAAGCGATAGTCTTCTAGAATATGTCGCCGCTCCCACACGTCTGTTGTCAACCTGCTAACGAAGAAAATGCATACATAAGAGCACTCCAAAGTCATAAGATTGTGTAATTTTCAACAGTATTCTTAATGTGTAATATAAAAGTACTTGAAGATGTAGCTGCAACTTACAAAAATACGAAATATCCACTCAGTCGTCCACTGTACGTAGATACATTCGGTGTCAAGAATGCTATGTGCACAGCACTAGCGCTTTTCTTCTAGAATATGTCGCCCCTCCCACACGTCTCTTGTCAACCTGCTAACGAAGTATATGCATACATAAGAGCACTCCAAAGTCATAAGATTGTGTAATTTTCAACAGTGTTCTTAATGTGTAAAATATTTAAAGATGTAGCTGCAACTTACAAAAATACAAATATCCACTCAGTCGTCCACTGTACGTAGATACATTCGGTGTGAAGAATGCTATGTGCACAACACTAGCGCTTTTCTTCTAGAATATGACGCAGCTCCACACGTCTCTTGTCAACCTGCTAACGAATATATGCATACATAAGAGCACTCCAAAGTCATAAGATTGTGTAATTTTCAACAGTGTTCTTAATGTGTAATATAAAAGTATTTAAAGATGTAGCTGCAACTTACAAAAATACGAAATATCCACTCAGTCGTCCACTGCACGAAGATGCATTCGGTGTGAAGAATGCTATGTGCACAGCACTAGCGCTTTTCTTCTAGAATATGTCGCCGCTCCCACACGTCTCTTGTCAACCTGCTAACGAAGAAAATGCATACATAAGAGCACTCCAAAGTCATAAGATTGTGTAATTTTCAACAGTATTCTTAATGTGTAATATAAAAGCATTTAAAGATGTAGCTGCAACTTACAAAAATACGAAATATCCACTCAGTCGTCCACTGTACGTAGATACATTCGGTGTGAAGAATGCTATGTGCACAGCACTAGCGCTTTTCTTCTAGAATATGTCGCCGCTCCCACACGTCTCTTGTCAACCTGCTAACGAAGAAAATGCATACATAAGAACACTCCAAAGTCATAAGATTGTGTAATTTTCAACAGTATTCTTAATGTGTAATATAAAAGTACTTAAAGATGTAGCTGCAACTTACAAAAATACGAAATATCCACTCAGTCGTCCCCTGTACGTAGATACATTCGGTGTCAAGAATGCTATGTGCACAGCACTAGCGCTTTTCTTCTAGAATATGTCGCCGCTCGCACACGTCTCTTGTCAACCTGCTAACGAAGTATATGCATACATAAGAGCACTCCAAAGTCATAAGATTGTGTAATTTTCAACAGTGTTCTTAATGTGTAAAGTATTTAAAGATGTAGCTGCAACTTACAAAAATACAAATATCCACTCAGTCGTCCACTGCACGTAGATACTTTCGGTGTGATGAATGCTATGTGCACAACACTAGCGCTTTTCTTCTAGAATATGACGCCGCTCCACACGTCTCTTGTCAACCTGCTAACGAATATATGCATACATAAGAGCACTCCAAAGTCATAAGATTGTGTAATTTTCAACAGTGTTCTTAATGTGTAATATAAAAGTATTTAAAGATGTAGCTGCAACTTACAAAAATACGAAACATCGACTCAGTCGTCCACTGTACGTAGATACATTCGGTGTGAAGAATGCTATGTGCACAGCACTAGCGCTTTTCTTCTAGAATATGTCGCCGCTCCCACACGTCTCTTGTCAACCTGCTAACGAAGAAAATGCATACATAAGAGCCCCTAAAAGTCATAAGATTGTGTAATTTTCAACAGTGTTCTTAATGTGTAATATAAAAGTATTTAAAGATGTAGCTGCAACTTACAAAAATTCGAAATATCCACTCAGTCGTGAACTGTACGTATATACATTCGGTGTGAAGAATGCTATGGGCACAACACTAGCGCTTTTCTTCTAGAATATGACGCCGCTCCACACGTCTCTTGTCAACCTGCTAACGAAGAAAATGCATATATAAGAGCACTCCAAAGTCATAAGATTGTGTAATTTTCAACAGTGTTCTTAATGTGTAATATAAAAGTATTTAAAGATGTAGCTGCAACTTACAAAAATACGAAATATCCACTCCGTCGTCCACTGTACGTAGATACATTCAGTGTGAAGAACGCTTTGTGCACAGCACTAGCGCTTTTCTTCTAGAATATTCGCCGCTCCACATGTCTCTTGTCAACCTGCTAACGAAGAAAATGCATACATAAGAGGACTCCAAAGTCATAAGATTGTGTAATTTTCAACAGCGTTCTTAATGTGTAATATAAAAGTATTTAAAGATGTAGCTGCAACTTAAAAAAATACGAAATATCCACTCAGTCGTCCACTGTACGTAGACACATTCGGTGTCAAGAATGCTATGTGCACAGCACAAGCGATAGTCTTCTAGAATATGTCGCCGCTCCCACACGTCTGTTGTCAACCTGCTAACGAAGAAAATGCATACATAAGATCACTCCAAAGTCATAAGATTGTGTAATTTTTAACAGTGTTCCTAATGTGTAATATAAAAGTATTTAAAGATGTAGCTGCAACTTTCAAAAATACGAAATAACCACTCAGTCGTTCACTGTACGTAGATACATTCGGTGTGAAGAATGCTATGTGCACAGCACTAGCGCTTTTCTTCTAGAATATGTCGCCGCTCCCACACGTCTCTTGTCAAACTGCTAACGAAGAAAATGCATACATAAGAGCACTCCGAAAACATAAGATTGTGTAATTTTCAACAGTGTTCTTATTGTGTAATATAAAAGTATTTAAAGATGTAGCTGCAACTTACAAAAATACGAAATATCCACTCAGTCGTCCACTGTACGTAGACACATTCGGTGTCAAGAATGCTATGTCCACAGCACAAGCGATAGTCTTCTAGAATATGTCGCCGCTCCCACACGTCTGTTGTCAACCTGCTAACGAAGAAAATGCATACATAAGAGCACTCCAAAGTCATAAGATTGTGTACTTTTCAACAGTGTTCCTAATGTGTAATATAAAAGTATTTAAAGATGTAGCTGCAACTTACAAAAATACGAAATATCCACTCAGTCGTCCACTGTACGTAGATACATTCGGTGTGAAGAATGCTATTTGCACAGCATTAGCGCTTTTCTTCTAGAATATGTCGCCGCTCAACACGTCTCTTGTCAACCTGCTACCGAAGAAAATGCATACATAAGAGCACTCCAAAGTCATAAGATTGTGTAATTTTAAACAGTATTCTTAATGTGTAATATAAAAGTATTTAAAGATGTAGCTGCAACTTACAAAAATACGAAACATCGACTCAGTCGTCCACTGTACGTAGATACATTCGGTGTGAAGAATGCTATGTGCACAGCACTAGCGCTTTTCTTCTAGAATATGTCGCCGCTCCCACACGTCTCTTGTCAACCTGCTAACGAAGAAAATGCATACATAAGAGCACTCCAAAGTCATACGATTGTGTAATTTTCAACAGTGTTCCTAATGTGTAATATAAAAGTATTTAAAGATGTAGCTGCAACTTACAAAAATACGAAATATCCTCTCAGTCGTCCACTGTACGTAGACACATACGGTGTCAAGAATGCTATGTGCACAGCACAAGCGATAGTCTTCTAGAATATGTCGCCGCTCCCACACGTCTGTTGTCAACCTGCTAACGAAGAAAATGCATACATAAGAGCACTCCAAAGTCATAAGATTGTGTAATTTTCAACAGTGTTCTTAATGTGTAATATAAAAGTATTTGAAGATGTAGCTGCAACTTACAAAAATACGAAATATCCACTCAGTCGTCCACTGTACGTAGATACATTCGGTGTGAAGAATGCTATGTGCACAGCATTAGCGCTTTTCTTCTAGAATATGTCGCCGCTCAACACGTCCCTTGTCAATCTGCTACCGAAGAAAATGCATACATAAGAGCACTCCCAAGTCATAAGATTGTGTAATTTTCAACAGTATCCTTAATGTGTAATATAAAAGTATTTAAAGATGTAGCTGCAACCTACAAAAATACGAAACATCGACTCAGTCGTCCACTGTACGTAGATACATTCGGTGTGAAGAATGCTATGTGCACAGCACTAGCGCTTTTCTTCTAGAATATGTCGCCGCTCCCACACGTCTCTTGTCAACCTGCTAACGAAGAAAATGCATACATAAGAGCCCCTAAAAGTCATAAGATTGTGTAATTTTCACAGTGTTCTTAATGTGTAATATAAAAGTATTTAAAGATGTAGCTGCAACTTACAAAAATTCGAAATATCCACTCAGTCGTGAACTGTACGTATATACATTCGGTGTGAAGAATGCTATGTGCACAACACTAGCGCTTTTCTTCTAGAATATGACGCCGCTCCACACGTCTCTTGTCAACCTGCTAACGAAGAAAATGCATACATAAGAGGACTCCAAAGTCATAAGATTGTGTAATTTTCAACAGCGTTCTTAATGTGTAATATAAAAGTATTTAAAGATGTAGCTGCAACTTACAAAAATACGAAATATCCACTCCGTCGTCCACTGTACGTAGATACATTCGGTGTGAAGAATGCTATGTGCACAGCACTAGCGCTTTTCTTCTAGAATATGACGCCGCTCCACACGTCTCTTGTCAACCTGCTAACGAAGAAAATGCATACATAAGAGCACTCCAAAGTCATAAGATTGTGTAATTTTCAACAGTGTTCTTAATGTGTAATATAAAAGTATTTAAAGATGTAGCTGCAACTTAAAAAAATACGAAATATCCACTCAGTCGTCCACTGTACGTAGACACATTCGGTGTCAAGAATGCTATGTGCACAGCACAAGCGATAGTCTTCTAGAATATGTCGCCGCTCCCACACGTCTGTTGTCAACCTGCTAACGAAGAAAATGCATACATAAGAGCACTCCAAAGTCATAAGATTGTGTAATTTTTAACAGTGTTCCTAATGTGTAATATAAAAGTATTTAAAGATGTAGCTGCAACTTTCAAAAATACGTAATAACCACTCAGTCGTTCACTGTACGTAGATACATTCGGTGTGAAGAATGCTATGTGCACAGCACTAGCGCTTTTCTTCTAGAATATGTCGCCGCTCCCACACATCTCTTGTCAAACTGCTAACGAAGAAAATGCATACATAAGAGCACTCCGAAAACATAAGATTGTGTAAATTTCAACAGTGTTCTTATTGTGTAATATAAAAGTATTTAAAGATGTAGCTGCAACTTACAAAAATACGAAATATCCACTCAGTCGTCCACTGTACGTAGACACATTCGGTGTCAAGAATGCTATGTGCACAGCACAAGCGATAGTCTTCTAGAATATGTCGCCGCTCCCACACGTCTGTTGTCAACCTGCTAACGAAGAAAATGCATACATAAGAGCACTCCAAAGTCATAAGATTGTGTAATTTTCAACAGTGTTCCTAATGTGTAATATAAAAGTATTTAAAGATGTAGCTGCAACTTACAAAAATACGAAATATCCACTCAGTCGTCCACTGTACGTAGATACATTCGGTGTGAAGAATGCTATGTGCACAGCATTAGCGCTTTTCTTCTAGAATATGTCGCCGCTCAACACGTCTCTTGTCAACCTGCTACCGAAGAAAATGCATACATAAGAGCACTCCAAAGTCATAAGATTGTGTAATTTTAAACAGTATTCTTAATGTGTAATATAAAAGTATTTAAAGATGTAGCTGCAACTTACAAAAATACGAAACATCGACTCAGTCGTCCACTGTACGTAGATACATTCGGTGTGAAGAATGCTATGTGCACAGCACTAGCGCTTTTCTTCTAGAATATGTCGCCGCTCCCACACGTCTCTTGTCAACCTGCTAACGAAGAAAATGCATACATAAGAGCCCCTAAAAGTCATAAGATTGTGTAATTTTCAACAGTGTTCTTAATGTGTAATATAAAAGTATTTAAAGATGTAGCTGCAACTTACAAAAATACGAAACATCCACTCAGTCGTCAACTGTACGTATATACATTCGGTGTGAAGAATGCTATGTGCACAACACTAGCGCTTTTCTTCAAGAATATGACGCCGCTCCACACGTCTCTTGTCAACCTGCTAACGAAGAAAATGCATATATATAAAAGCACTCCAAAGTCATAAGATTGTGTAATTTTCAACAGTGTTCTTAATGTGTAATATAAAAGTATTTAAAGATGTAGCTGCAACTTACAAAAATACGAAGTATCCACTCCGTCGTCCACTGTACGTAGATACATTCGGTGTGAAGAACGCTTTGTGCACAGCACTAGCGCTTTTCTTCTAGAATATTCGCAGCTCCACATGTCTATTGTCAACCTGCTAACGAAGAGAATGCATACATAAGAGCACTCCAAAGGCATAAGATTGTGTAATTTTCAACAGTGTTCCTAATGTGTAATATAAAAGTATTTAAAGATGTAGCTGCAACTTACAAAAATACGAAGTATCCACTCCGTCGTCCACTGTACGTAGATACATTCGGTGTGAAGAATGCTATGTGCACAGCACTAGAGCTTTTCTTCTAGAATATGACGCCGCTCCACACGTCTCTTGTCAACCTGCTAACGAAGAAAATGCATACATAAGAGCACTCCAAAGTCATAAGATTGTGTAATTTTCAACAGTGTTCTTAATGTGTAATATAAAAAATTTAAAGACGCAGCTGCAACTTAAAAAAATACGAAATATCCACTCAGTCGTCCACTGTACGTAGACACATTCGGTGTCAAGAATGCTATGTGCACAGCACAAGCGATAGTCTTCTAGAATATGTCGCCGCTCCCACACGTCTCTTGTCAACCTGCTAACGAAGAAAATGCATACATAGGAGCACTCCAAAGTCATAAGATTGTGTAATTTTTAACAGTGTTCCTAATGTGTAGTATAAAAGTATTTAAACATGTAGCTGCAACTTTCAAAAATACGAAATAACCACTCAGTCGTCCACTGTACGTAGATACATTCGGTGTGAAGAATGCTATGTGCAAAGCACTAGCGCTTTTCTTCTAGAATATGACGCCGCTCCACACGTCTCTTGTCAACCTGCTAACGAAGAAAATGCATACATAAGAGCATTCCAAAGTCATAAGATTGTGTAATTTTCAACAGTCTTCTTAATGTGTAATATAAAAGTATTTAAAGATGTAGCTGCAACTTACAAAAATACGAAATAACCACTCAGTCGTCCACTGTACGTAGGTACATTCGGTGTCAAGAATGCTATGTGCACAGCACTAGCGCTTTTCTTCTAGAATATGTCGTCGCTCAGACACGTCTCTTGTTAACCTGCTAACGAAGAAAATGCATACATAAGAGCACTCCAAAGTCATAAGATTGTGTAATTTTTAACAGTGTTCCTAATGTGTAATATAAAAGTATTTAAAGATGTAGCTGCAACTTACAAAAATACGAAATATCCACTCAGTCGTCCACTGTACGTAGATACATTCGGTGTGAAGAATGCTATGTGCACAGCATTAGCGCTTTCCTTCTAGAATATGTCGCCGCTCAACACGTCTCTTGTCAATCTGCTACCGAAGAAAATGCATACATAAGAGCACTCCAAAGTCATAAGATTGTGTAATTTTCAACAGTATTCTTAATGTGTAATATAAAAGTATTTAAAGATGTAGCTGCAACTTACAAAAATACGAAATATCCACTCAGTCGTCCACTGTACGTAGATACATTCGGTGTGAAGAATGCTATGTGCACAGCACTAGCGCTTTTCTTCTAGAATATGTCGCCGCTCCCACACGTCTCTTGTCAACCTGCTAAGGAAGAAAATACATACATGAGAGCACTCCAAAGTCATAAGATTGTGTAATTTTCAACGGTGTTCTTAATGTGTAATATAAAAGTATTTAAAAATGTAGCTGCAACTTACAAAAATACGAAATATCCACTCATTCGTCCACTGTACGTAGATACATTCGGTGTGAAGAATGCTATGTGCACAGCACTAGCGCTTTTCTTCTAGAATATGTCGCAGCTCCCACACGTCTCTTGTCAACCTGCTAACG
This sequence comes from Schistocerca gregaria, assembly GCF_023897955.1. NCBI lineage: Eukaryota > Metazoa > Arthropoda > Insecta > Orthoptera > Acrididae > Schistocerca > Schistocerca gregaria. The sequence continues at coordinate 251,597,723 of NC_064927.1, forward strand.
AAGAAAATGCATACATAAGAGCACTCCAAAGTCATATGATTGTGTAATTTTCAACAGTGTTCATAATGTGTAATATAAAAGTATTTAAAGATGTAGCTGCAACTTACAAAAATACGAAATATCCACTCCGTCGTCCACTGTATGTAGATACATTCGGTGTGAATAACGCTTTGTGCACAGCACTAGCGCTTTACTTCTAGAATATGTCGCCGCTCCACATGTCTCTTGTCAACCTCCTAACGAAGAAAATGCATACATAAGAGCACTCCAAAGTCATAAGATTGTGTAATTTTCAACAGTGTTCTTAATGTGTAATATAAAAGTATTTAAAGATGTAGCTGCAACTTACAAAAATACGAAATATCCACTCAGTCGTCCACTGTACGTAGATACATTCGGTGTGAACAATGCTATGTGCACAGCACTAGCGCTTTTCTTCTAGAATATGACGCCGCTCCACACGTCTCTTGTCAACCTGCTAACGAAGAAAATGCATACATTAGAGCACTCCAAAGTCATAAGATTGTGTAATTTTCAACAGTGTTCTTAATGTGTAATATAAAAGTATTTAAAGATGTAGCTGCAACTTAAAAAAATACGAAATATCCACTCAGTCGTCCACTGTACGTAGACACATTCGGTGTCAAGAATGCTATGTGCAGAGCACAAGCGATAGTCTTCTAGAATATGTCGCCGCTCCCACACGTCTGTTGTCAACCTGCTAACGAAGAAAATGCATACATAAGAGCACTCCAAAGTCATAATATTGTGTAATTTTTAACAGTGTTCCTAATGTGTAATATAAAACTATTTAAAGATGTAGCTGCAACTTTCAAAAATACGAGATAACCACTCAGTCGTCCACTGTACGTAGATACATTCGGTGTCAAGAATGCTATGTGCACAGCACTAGCGCTTCTCTTCTAGAATATGTCGCCACTCCCACACGTCTCTTGTCAAACTGCTAACGAAGAAAATGCATACATAAGAGCACTCCGAAAACATAAGATTGTGTAATTTTCAACAGTGTTCTTATGTGTAATATAAAAGTATTTAAAGATGTAGCTGCAACTTACAAAAATACGAAATATCCACTTAGTCGTCCATTGTACGTACATACTTTTAGTGTGAAGAATGCTACGTGCACAGCACTAGCGCTTTTCTTCTAGAATATGACGCCGCTCCACACGTCTCTTGTCAACTTGCAAACGAAGAAAATGCATACATAAGAGCACTCCAAAGTCATAAGATTGTGTAATTTTCAACAGTGTTCTTCATGTGTAATATAAAAGTATTTAAAGATGTAGCTGCAACTTACAAAAATACGAAATATCCACTCAGTCGTCCACTCTACGTAGGTACATTCGGTGTGAAGAATGCTATGTGCGCAGCACTAACGCTTTTCTTCTAGAATATGTCGCCGCTCAGACACGTCTCTTGTCAACCTGCTAACGAAGAAAATGCATACATAAGAGCACTCCAAAGTCATAAGATTGTGTAATTTTCAACAGTGTTCTTAATGTGTAATATAAAAGTATTTAAAGATGTAGCTGCAACTTACAAAAATACGAAATATCCACTCAGTCGTCCACTGTACGTAGATACATTTGGTGTGAAGAATGCTATGTTCACAGCACTAGCGCTTTTCTTCTAGAATATGTCGCCGCTCAACACGTCTCTTGTCAACCTGCTAACGAAGAAAATGCATACATAAGAGCACTCCAAAGTCATAAGATTGTGTAATTTTCAACAGTATTCTTAATGTGTAATATAAAACTATTTAAAGATGTAGCTGCAACTTACAAAAATACGAAATATCCACTCAGTCGTCCCCTGTACGTAGATACATTCGGTGTGAAGAATGCTATGTGCACAGCACTAGCGCTTTCCTTCTAGAATATGACGTCACTACACAGGTCTCTTGTCAACCTGATTACGAAGAAAATGCATACATAAGAGCACTCCAAAGTCATATGATTGTGTAATTTTCAACAGCGTTCTTAATGTGTAATATAAAAGTATTTAAAGATGTAGCTGCAACTTACAAAAATATGAAATATCCACTCAGTCGTCCACTGTACGTAGATACATTCGGTGTCAAGAATGCTATGTGCACAGCACTAGCGCTATTCTTCTAGAATATGTTGCCGCTCCCACACGTCTCTTGTCAACCTGCTAACGAAGAAAATGCATACATAAGAGCACTCCAAAGTCATAAGATTGTGTAATTTTCAACAGTGTTCTTAATGTGTAATATAAAAGTATTTAAAGATGTAGCTGCAACTTACAAAAATACGAAATATCCACTCAGTCGTCCACTGTACGTAGATACATTCGGTGTGAAGAATGCTATGTGCACAGCACTAGCGCTTTTCTTCTAGAATATGTCGCCGCTCCCACACGTCTCTTGTCAACCTGCTAACGAAGAAAATGCATACATAAGAGCACTCCAAAGTCATAAGATTGTGTAATTTTCAACAGTGTTCCTAATGTGTAATATAAAAGTATTTAAAGATGTAGCTGCAACTTACAAAAATACGAAATATCCACTCAGTCGTCCACTGTACGTAGATACATTCGGTGTGAAGAATGCTATGTGCACAGCACTAGCGTTTTTCTTCTAGAATATGACGCCACTACACACGTCTCTTGTCAACATGATTACGAAGAAAATGCATACATAAGAGTACTCCAAAGTCATATGATTGTGTAATTTTCAACAGTGTTCTTAATGTGTAATATAAAAGTATTTAAAGATGTAGCTGCAACTTACAAAAATACGAAATATCCACTCAGTCGTGCACTGTACGTAGATACATTCGGTGTGAAGAATGCTATGTGCACAGCACTAGCGCTTTTCTTCTAGAATATGTCGCCGCTCCCACACGTCTTTTGTCAAACTGCTAACGAAGAAAATGCATACATAAGAGCACTCCGAAAACATAATATTGTGTAATTTTCAACAGTGTTCTTATGTGTAATATAAAAGTATTTAAAGATGTAGCTGCAACTTACAAAAATACGAAATATCCACTCAGTCGTCCATTGTACGTACATACTTTCGGTGTGAAGAATGCTATGTGCACAGCACTAGCGCTTTTCTTCTAGAATATGTCGCCGCTCAGACACGTCTCTTGTCAACCTGCTAACGAAGAAAATGCATACATAAGAGCACTCCAAAGTCATAAGATTGTGTAATTTTCAACAGTGTTCTTAATGTGTAATATAAAAGTATTTAAAGATGTAGCTGCAACTTAAAAAAATACGAAATATCCACTCAGTCGTCCACTGTACGTAGATACATTTGGTGTGAAGAATGCTATGTGCACAGCACTAGCGCTTTTCTTCTAGAATATGTCGCCGCTCAACACGTCTCTTGTCAACCTGCTAACGAAGAAAATGCATACATAAGAGCACTCCAAAGTCATAAGATTGTGTAATTTTCAACAGTATTCTTAATGTGTAATATAAAACTATTTAAAGATGTAGCTGCAACTTACAAAAATACGAAATATCCACTCAGTCGTCCCCTGTACGTAGATACATTCGGTGTCAAGAATGCTATGTGCACAGCACTAGCGCTTTTCTTCTAGAATATGTCGCCGCTCCCACACGTCTCTTGTAAACCTGCTAACGAAGTATATGCATACATAAGAGCACCCCAAAGTCATAAGATTGTGTAATTTTCAACAGTGTTCTTAATGTGTAAAGTATATAAAGATGTAGCTGCAACTTACAAAAATACAAATATCCACTCAGTCGCCCACTGTACGTAGATACATTCGGTGTGAAGAATGCTATGTGCACAACACTAGCGCTTTTCTTCTAGAATATGACGCCGCTCCACACGTCTCTTGTCAACCTGCTAACGAAGATATGCATACATAAGAGCACTCCAAAGTCATAAAATTGTGTAATTTTCAACAGTGTTCTTAATGTGTAAAGTATTTAAAGATGTAGCTGCAACTTACAAAAATACGAAATATTAACTCAGTCATCCACTGTACGTAGATACATTCGGTGTGAAGAATGCTATGTGCACAGCACTAGCGCTTTTCTTCAAGAATATGTCGCCGCTCCCACACGTCACTTGTCAACCTGCTAACGAAGAAAATGCATACATAAGAGCACTCCAAAGTCATAAGATTGTGGAATTTTCAACAGTGTTCTTAATGTGTAATTTAAAAGTATTTAAAGATGTAGCTGCAACTTACAAAAACACGAAATATCCACTCAGTCGTCCACTGTACGTACATACATTCGGTGTGAAGAATGCTATGTGCACAGCACTAGCGCTTTTCTTCTAGAATATATCGCCGCTCCCACACGTCTCTTGTCAACCTGCTAACGAAGAAAACGCATACATAAGAGCACTCCAAAGTCATAAGATTGTGTAATTTTTAACAGTGTTCCTAATGTGTAATATAAAAGCATTTAAAGATGTAGCTGCAACTTACAAAAATACGAAATATCCACTCAGTCGTCCACTGTACGTAGATACATTCGGTGTGAAGAATGCTATGTGCGCAGCACTAGCGTTTTTCTTCCAGAATATGACGTCACTACACAGGTCTCTTGTCAACCTGATTACGAAGAAAATGCATACATAAGAGCACTCCAAAGTCATATGATTGTGTAATTTTCAACAGCGTTCTTAAGGTGTAATATAAAAGTATTTAAAGATGTAGCTGCAACTTACAAAAATATGAAATATCCACTCAGTCGTCCACTGTACGTAGATACATTCGGTGTGAAGAATGCTATGTGCACAGCACTAGCGTTTTTCTTCTAGAATATGACGCCACTACACACGTCTCTTGTCAACATGATTACGAAGAAAATGCATACATAAGAGTACTCCAAAGTCATATGATTGTGTAATTTTCAACAGTGTTCTTAATGTGTAATATAAAAGTATTTAAAGATGTAGCTGCAACTTACAAAAATACGAAATATCCACTCAGTCGTCCACTGTACGTAGATACATTCGGTGTGAAGAATGCTATGTGCACAGCACTAGCGCTTTTCTTCTAGAATATGTCGCCGCTCCCACACGTCTTTTGTCAACCTGCTAACGAAGAAAATGCATACATAAGAGCACTCCAAAGTCATAAGATTGTGTAATTTTCAACAGTGTTCTTAATGTGTAAAGTATTTAAAGATGTAGCTGCAACTTACAAAAATACAAATATCCACTCAGTCGTTCACTGTACGTAGATATATTCGGTGTGAAGAATGCTATGTGCACAACACTAGCGCTTTTCTTCTAGAATATGACGCCGCTCCACACGTCTCTTGTCAACCTGCTAACGAAGATATGCATACATAAGAGCACTCCAAAGTCATAAGATTGTGTAATTTTCAACAGTGTTTAATGTGTAATATAAAAGTATTTAAAGATGTAGCTGCAACTTACAAAAATACGAAATATCCACTCAGTCGTCCACTGTACGTAGATACATTCGGTGTGAAGCATGCTATGTGCAGAGCACTAGCGCTTTTCTTCTAGAATATGTCGCCGCTCCCACACGTCCCTTGTCAACCTGATAACGAAGAAAATGCATACATAAGAGCACACCAATGTCATAAGATTGTGTAATTTTCAACAGTGTTCTTAATGTGTAATATAAAAGTATTTAAAGATGTAGCTGCAACTTACAAAAATACGAAATATCCACTCATTCGTCCACTGTACGTAGATACATTCGGTGTGAAGAATGCTATGTGCACAGCACTAGCGCTTTTCTTCTAGAATATGACGCCGCTCCACACGTCTCTTGTCAACCTGCTAACGAAGAAAATGCATACATAAGAGCACTCCAAAGTCATAGGATTGTGTAATTTTCAACAGTGTTCTTAATGTGTAATATAAAAGTATTTAAAGATGTAGCTGCAACTTACAAAAATACGAAATAACCACTCAGTCGTCCACTGTACGTAGATACATTCGGTGTCAAGAATGCTATGTGCACAGCACTAGCGCTTTTCTTCTAGAATATGACGCCGCTCCACACGTCTCTTGTCAACCTGCTAACGAAGAAAATGCATACATAAGAGCACTCCAAAGTCATAAGATTGTGTAATTTTTAACAGTGTTCTTAATGAGTAATATAAAAGTATTTAAAGATGTAGCTGCAACTTACAAAAATACGAAATATCCACTCAGTCGTCCCCTGTACGTAGATACATTCGGTGTGAAGAATGCTATGTGCACAACACTAGCGCTTTTCTTCTAGAATATGACGCCGCTCCACACGGCTCTTGTCAATCTGCTAACGAAGATATGCATACATAAGAGGACTCCAAAGTCATAAGATTGTGTAATTTTCAACAGTGTTCTTAATGTGTAAAGTATTTAAAGATGTAGCTGCAACTTACAAAAATACGAAATATCCACTCAGTCGTCCACTGTACGTAGATACTTTCGGTGTGAAGAATGCTATGTGCACAGCACTAGCGCTTTTCTTCTAGAATATGTCGCCGCTCCCACACGTCTCTTGTCAACCTGCTAACGAAGAAAATGCATACATAAGAGCACTCCAAAGTCATAAGATTGTGTAATTTTCAACAGTGTTCTTAATGTGTAATATAAAAGTATTTAAAGATGTAGCTGCAACTTACAAAAATACGAAATATCCACTCAGTCGTCCACTGTACGTAGATACATTCGGTGTGAAGAATGCTATGTGCACAGCACTAGCGCTTTTCTTCTAGAATATGTCGCCGCTCAGACACGTCTCTTGTCAACCTGCTAACGAAGAAAATGCATACATAAGAGCACTCCAAAGTCATAAGATTGTGTAATTTTCAACAGTGTTCCTAATGTGTAATATAAAAGTATTTAAAGATGTAGCTGCAACTTACAAAAATACGAAATATCCACTCAGTCGTCCACTGTACGTAGATACATTCGGTGTGAAGAATGCTATGTGCGCAGCACTAGCGTTTTTCTTCTAGAATATGACGTCACTACACAGGTCTCTTGTCAAACTGATTACGAAGAAAATGCATACATAAGAGCACTCCAAAGTCATATGATTGTGTAATTTTCAACAGCGTTCTTAATGTGTAATATAAAAGTATTTAAAGATGTAGCTGCAACTTACAAAAATACGAAATATCCACTCAGTCGTCCACTGTACGTAGATACATTCGGTGTCAAGAATGCTATGTGCACAGCATGAGCGCTTTTCTTCTAGAATATGTCGCCGCTCCACACGTCTCTTGTCAACCTGCTAACGAATTGAATGCATACATAAGAGCACTCCAAAGTCATAAGATTGTGTAATTTTCAACAGTGTTCTTAATGTGTAATATAAAAGTATTTAAAGATGTAGCTGCAAGTTACAAAAATACGAAATATCCACTCAGTCACCCCTGTACGTAGATACATTCGGTGTCAAGAATGCTATGTGCACAGCACTAGCGCTTTTCTTCTAGAATATGTCGAAGCTCCCACACGTCTCTTGTCAACCTGCTAACGAAGAAAATGCATACATAACAGCACTCCAAAGTCATAAGATTGTGTAATTTTCAACAGTGTTCTTAATGTGTAATATAAAAGTATTTAAAGATGTAGCTGCAACTTACTTAAATACGAAATATCCACTCAGTCGTCCACTGTACGTAGATACATTCGGTGTGAAGAATGCTATGTGCACAGCACTAGCGCTTTTCTTCTAGAATATATCGCCGCTCCCACACGTCTCTTGTCAACCTGCTAACGAAGAAAATGCATACATAAGAGCACTCCAAAGTCATAAGATTGTGTAATTTTCAACAGTGTTCCTAATGTGTAATATAAAAGAATTTAAAGATGTAGCTGCAACTTACAAAAATACGAAATATCCACTCAGTCGTCCACTGTACGTAGATACATTCGGTGTGAAGAATGCTATGTGCACAGCACTAGCGTTTTTCTTCTAGAATATGACGCCACTACACACGTCTCTTGTCAACATGATTACGAAGAAAATGCATACATAAGAGCACTCCAAAGTCATAAGATTGTGTAATTTTCAACAGTGTTCTTAATGTGTAATATAAAAGTATTTAAAGATGTAGCTGCAACTTACTTAAATACGAAATATCCACTCAGTCGTCCACTGTACGTAGATACATTCGGTGTGAAGAATGCTATGTGCACAGCACTAGCGCTTTTCTTCTAGAATATGACGCCGCTCCCACACGTCTCTTGTCAACCTGCTAACGAAGTATATGCATACATAAGAACACTGCAAAGTCATAAGATTGTGTAATTTTCAACAGTGTTCTTAATGTGTAAAGTATATAAAGATGTAGCTGCAACTTACAAAAATACAAATATCCACTCAGTCGTCCACTGTACGTAGATACATTCGGTGTGAAGAATGCTATGTGCACAACACTAGCGCTTTTCTTCTAGAATATGACGCCGCTCCACACGTCTCTTGTCAATCTGCTAACGAAGATATGCATACATAAGAGCACTCCAAAGTCATAAGTTTGTGTAATTTTCAACAGTGTTCTTAATGTGTAAAGTATTTAAAGATGTAGCTGCAACTTACAAAAATACGAAATATCCACTCAGTCGTCCACTGTACGTAGATACATTCGGTGTGAAGAATGCTATGTGCACAGCACTAGCGCTTTTCTTCTAGAATATGTCGCCGCTCCCACACGTCTCTTGTCAACCTGCTAACGAAGAAAATGCATACATAAGAGCACTCCAAAGTCATAAGATTGTGTAATTTTCAACAGTGTTCTTAATGTGTAATATAAAAGTATTTAAAGATGTAGCTGCAACTTACAAAAATACGAAATATCCACTCAGTCGTCCACTGTACGTAGATACATTCGGTGTGAAGAATGCTATGTGCACAGCACTAGCGCTTTTCTTCTAGAATATGTCGCCGCTCAGACACGTCTCTTGTCAACCTGCTAACGAAGAAAATGCATACATAAGAGCACTCCAAAGTCATAAGATTGTGTAATTTTCAACAGTGTTCCTAATGTGTAATATAAAAGTATTTAAAGATGTAGCTGCAACTTACAAAAATACGAAATATCCACTAAGTCGTCCACTGTACGTAGATACATTCGGTGTGAAGAATGCTATGTGCGCAGCATTAGCGTTTTTCTTCTAGAATATGACGTCACTACACAGGTCTCTTGTCAAACTGATTACGAAGAAAATGCATACATAAGAGCACTCCAAAGTCATATGATTGTGTAATTTTCAACAGCGTTCTTAATGTGTAATATAAAAGTATTTAAAGATGTAGTTGCAACTTACAAAAATACGAAATATCCACTCAGTCGTCCAACTGTACGTAGATACATTCGGTGTCAAGAATGCTATGTGCACAGCATGAGCGCTTTTCTTCTAGAATATGTCGCCGCTCCACACGTCTCTTGTCAACCTGCTAACGAAGAAAATGCATACATACGAGCACTCCAAAGTCATAAGATTGTGTAATTTTCAACAGTGTTCCTAATGTGTAATATAAAAGAATTTAAAGATGTAGCTGCAACTTACAAAAATACGAAGTATCCACTCAGTCGTCCACTGTACGTAGATACATTCGGTGTGAAGAATGCTATGTGCACAGCACTAGCGTTTTTCTTCTAGAATAAGACGCCACTACACACGTCTCTTGTCAACATGATTACGAAGAAAATGCATACATAAGAGCACTCCAAAGTCATAAGATTGTGTAATTTTCAACAGTGTTCTTAATGTGTAAAGTATATAAAGATGTAGCTGCAACTTACAAAAATACAAATATCCACTCAGTCGTCCACTGTACGTAGATACATTCGGTGTGAAGAATGCTATGTGCACAACACTAGCGCTTTTCTTCTAGAATATGACGCCGCTCCACACGTCTCTTGTCAATCTGCTAACGAAGATATGCATACATAAGAGCACTCCAAAGTCATAAGATTGTGTAATTTTCAACAGTGTTCTTAATGTGTAAAGTATTTAAAGATGTAGCTGCAACTTACAAAAATACGAAATATCCACTCAGTCATCCACTGTACGTAGATACATTCGGTGTGAAGAATGCTATGTGCACAGCACTAGCGCTTTTCTTCTAGAATATGTCGCCGCTCCCACACGTCTCTTGTCAACCTGCTAACGAAGAAAATGCATACATAAGAGCACTCCAAAGTCATAAGATTGTGTAATTTTCAACAGTGTTCTTAATATGTAATATAAAAGTATTTAAAGATGTAGCTGCAACTTACAAAAATACGAAATATCCACTCAGTCGTCCACTGTACGTAGATACATTCGGTGTGAAGAATGCTATGTGCACAGCACTAGCGCTTTTCTTCTAGAATATGTCGCCGCTCAGACACGTCTCTTGTCAACCTGCTAACGAAGAAAATGCATACATAAGAGCACTCCAAAGTCATAAGATTGTGTAATTTTCAACAGTGTTCCTAATGTGTAATATAAAAGTATTTAAAGATGTAGCTGCAACTTACAAAAATACGAAATATCCACTCAGTCGTCCACTGTACGTAGATACATTCGGTGTGAAGAATGCTATGTGCGCAGCACTAGCGTTTTTCTTCTAGAATATGACGTCACTACACAGGACTCTTGTCAAACTGATTACGAAGAAAATGCATACATAAGAGCACTCCAAAGTCATATGATTGTGTAATTTTCAACAGCGTTCTTAATGTGTAATATAAAAGTATTTAAAGATGTAGCTGCAACTTACAAAAATACGAAATATCCACTCAGTCGTCCACTGTACGTAGATACATTCGGTGTGAGGAATGCTATGTGCACAGCACTAGCGCTTTTCTTCTAGAATATGTCGCCGCTCCCACACGTCTCTTGTCAACCTGCTAACGAAGAAAATGCATACATAAGAGCACTCCAAAGTCATAAGATTGTGTAATTTTCAACAGTATTCTTAATGTGTAATATAAAAGTATTTAAAGATGTAGCTGCAAGTTACAAAAATACGAAATATCCACTCAGTCACCCCTGTACGTAGATACATTCGGTGTCAAGAATGCTATGTGCACAGCACTAGCGCTTTTCTTCTAGAATATGTCGAAGCTCCCACACGTCTCTTGTCAACCTGCTAACGAAGAAAATGCATACATAAGAGCACTCCAAAGTCATAAGATTGTGTAATTTTCAACAGTGTTCTTAATGTGTAATATAAAAGTATTTAAAGATGTAGCTGCAACTTACAAAAATACGAAATATCCACTCAGTCGTCCACTGTACGTAGATACATTCGGTGTGAAGAATGCTATGTGCGCAGCACTAGCGTTTTTCTTCTAGAATATGACGTCACTACACAGGTCTCTTGTCAAACTGATTACGAAGAAAATGCATACATAAGAGCACTCCAAAGTCATATGATTGTGTAATTTTCAACAGCGTTCTTAATGTGTAATATAAAAGTATTTAAAGATGTAGCTGCAACTTACAAAAATACGAAATATCCACTCAGTCGTCCAACTGTACGTAGATACATTCGGTGTCAAGAATGCTATGTGCACAGCATGAGCGCTTTTCTTCTAGAATATGTCGCCGCTCCACACGTCTCTTGTCAACCTGCTAACGAAGAAAATGCATACATACGAGCACTCCAAAGTCATAAGATTGTGTAATTTTCAACAGTGTTCCTAATGTGTAATATAAAAGAATTTAAAGATGTAGCTGCAACTTACAAAAATACGAAATATCCACTCAGTCGTCCACTGTACGTAGATACATTCGGTGTGAAGAATGCTATGTGCACAGCACTAGCGTTTTTCTTCTAGAATATGACGCCACTACACACGTCTCTTGTCAACATGATTACGAAGAAAATGCATACATAAGAGCACTCCAAAGTCATAAGATTGTGTAATTTTCAACAGTGTTCTTAATGTGTATTATAAAAGTATTTAAAGATGTAGCTGCAACTTACAAAAATACGAAATATCCACTCAGTCGTCCACTGTACGTAGATACATTCAGTGTGAAGAATTCTATGTGCACAGCACTAGCGCATTTCTTCTATAATATGTCGCCGCTCAGACACGTCTCTTGTCAACCTGCTAACGAAGAAAATGCATACATAAGAGCACTCCAAAGTCATAAGATTGTGTAATTTTCAACAGTGTTCTTAATGAGTAATATAAAAGTATTTAAAGATGTAGCTGCAACTTACAAAAATACGAAATATCCACTCAGTCGTCCCCTGTACGTAGATACATTCGGTGTCAAGAATGCTATGTGCACAGCACTAGCGCTTTTCTTCTAGAATATGACGCCGCTCCCACACGTCTCTTGTCAACCTGCTAACGAAGTATATGCATACATAAGAACACTGCAAAGTCATAAGATTGTGTAATTTTCAACAGTGTTCTTAATGTGTAAAGTATATAAAGATGTAGCTGCAACTTACAAAAATACAAATATCCACTCAGTCGTCCACTGTACGTAGATACATTCGGTGTGAAGAATGCTATGTGCACAACACTAGCGCTTTTCTTCTAGAATATGACGCCGCTCCACACGTCTCTTGTCAATCTGCTAACGAAGATATGCATACATAAGAGCACTCCAAAGTCATAAGGTTGTGTAATTTTCAACAGTGTTCTTAATGTGTAAAGTATTTAAAGATGTAGCTGCAACTTACAAAAATACGAAATATCCACTCAGTCATCCACTGTACGTAGATACATTCGGTGTGAAGAATGCTATGTGCACAGCACTAGCGCTTTTCTTCTAGAATATGTCGCCGCTCCCACACGTCTCTTGTCAACCTGCTAACGAAGAAAATGCATACATAAGAGCACTCCAAAGTCATAAGATTGTGTAATTTTCAACAGTGTTCTTAATATGTAATATAAAAGTATTTAAAGATGTAGCTGCAACTTAAAAAAATACGAAATATCCACTCAGTCGTCCACTGTACGTAGATACATTCGGTGTGAAGAATGCTATGTGCACAGCACTAGCGCTTTTCTTCTAGAATATGTCGCCGCTCAGACACGTCTCTTGTCAACCTGCTAACGAAGAAAATGCATACATAAGAGCACTCCAAAGTCATAAGATTGTGTAATTTTCAACAGTGTTCCTAATGTGTAATATAAAAGTATTTAAAGATGTAGCTGCAACTTACAAAAATACGAAATATCCACTCAGTCGTCCACTGTACGTAGATACATTCGGTGTGAAGAATGCTATGTGCGCAGCACTAGCGTTTTTCTTCTAGAATATGACGTCACTACACAGGTCTCTTGTCAAACTGATTACGAAGAAAATGCATACATAAGAACACTCCAAAGTCATATGATTGTGTAATTTTCAACAGCGTTCTTAATGTGTAATATAAAAGTATTTAAAGATGTAGCTGCAACTTACAAAAATACGAAATATCCACTCAGTCGTCCACTGTACGTAGATACATTCGGTGTGAGGAATGCTATGTGCACAGCACTAGCGCTTTTCTTCTAGAATATGTCGCCGCTCCCACACGTCTCTTGTCAACCTGCTAACGAAGAAAATGCATACATAAGAGCACTCCAAAGTCATAAGATTGTGTAATTTTCAACAGTATTCTTAATGTGTAATATAAAAGTATTTAAAGATGTAGCTGCAAGTTACAAAAATACGAAATATCCACTCAGTCACCCCTGTACGTAGATACATTCGGTGTCAAGAATGCTATGTGCACAGCACTAGCGCTTTTCTTCTAGAATATGTCGAAGCTCCCACACGTCTCTTGTCAACCTGCTAACGAAGAAAATGCATACATAAGAGCACTCCAAAGTCATAAGATTGTGTAATTTTCAACAGTGTTCTTAATGTGTAATATAAAAGTATTTAAAGATGTAGCTGCAACTTACTTAAATACGAAATATCCACTCAGTCGTCCACTGTACGTAGATACATTCGGTGTGAAGAATGCTATGTGCACAGCACTAGCGCTTTTCTTCTAGAATATATCGCCGCTCCCACACGTCACTTGTCAACCTGCTAACGAAGAAAATGCATACATAAGAGCACTCCAAAGTCATAAGATTGTGTAATTTTCAACATTGTTCCGAATGTGTAATATAAAAGAATTTAAAGATGTAGCTGCAACTTACAAAAATACGAAATATCCACTCAGTCGTCCACTGTACGTAGATACATTCGGTGTGAAGAATGCTATGTGCACAGCACTAGCGTTTTTCTTCTAGAATATGACGCCACTACACACGTCTCTTGTCAACATGATTACGAAGAAAATGCATACATAAGAGCACTCCAAAGTCATAAGATTGTGTAATTTTCAACAGTGTTCTTAATGTGTATTATAAAAGTATTTAAAGATGTAGCTGCAACTTACAAAAATACGAAATATCCACTCAGTCGTCCACTGTACGTAGATACATTCGGTGTGAAGAATGCTATGTGCGCAGCACTAGCGTTTTTCTTCTAGAATATGACGTCACTACACAGGTCTCTTGTCAAACTGATTACGAAGAAAATGCATACATAAGAGCACTCCAAAGTCATATGATTGTGTAATTTTCAACAGCGTTCTTAATGTGTAATATAAAAGTATTTAAAGATGTAGCTGCAACTTACAAAAATACGAAATATCCACTCAGTCGTCCACTGTACGTAGATACATTCGGTGTCAAGAATGCTATGTGCACAGCATGAGCGCTTTTCTTCTAGAATATGTCGCCGCTCCACACGTCTCTTGTCAACCTGCTAACGAATTGAATGCATACATACGAGCACTCCAAAGTCATAAGATTGTGTAATTTTCAACAGTGTTCTTAATGTGTAATATAAAAGTATTTAAAGATGTAGCTGCAACTTACAAAAATACGAAATATCCATTCAGTCGTCCACTGTACGTAGATACATTCGGTGTGAGGATGCTATGTGCACAGCACTAGCGCTTTTCTTCTAGAATATGTCGCCGCTCCCACACGTCTCTTGTCAACCTGCTAACGAAGAAAATGCATACATAAGAGCACTCCAAAGTCATAAGATTGTGTAATTTTCAACAGTATTCTTAATGTGTAATATAAAAGTATTTAAAGTTGTAGCTGCAAGTTACAAAAATACGAAATATCCACTCAGTCACCCCTGTACGTAGATACATTCGGTGTCAAGAATGCTATGTGCACAGCACTAGCGCTTTTCTTCTAGAATATGTCGAAGCTCCCACACGTCTCTTGTCAACCTGCTAACGAAGAAAATGCATACATAAGAGCACTCCAAAGTCATAAGATTGTGTAATTTTCAACAGTGTTCTTAATGTGTAATATAAAAGTATTTAAAGATGTAGCTGCAACTTACTTAAATACGAAATATCCACTCAGTCGTCCACTGTACGTAGATACATTCGGTGTGAAGAATGCTATGTGCACAGCACTAGCGCTTTTCTTCTAGAATTTATCGCCGCTCCCACACGTCTCTTGTCAACCTGCTAACGAAGAAAATGCATACATAAGAGCACTCCAAAGTCATAAGATTGTGTAATTTTCAACAGTGTTCCTAATGTGTAATATAAAAGAATTTAAAGATGTAGCTGCAAATTACAAAAATACGAAATATCCACTCAGTCGTCCACTGTACGTAGATACATTCGGTGTGAAGAATGCTATGTGCACAGCACTAGCGTTTTTCTTCTAGAATATGACGCCACTACACACGTCTCTTGTCAACATGATTACGAAGAAAATGCATACATAAGAGCACTCCAAAGTCATAAGATTGTGTAATTTTCAACAGTGTTCTTAATGTGTATTATAAAAGTATTTAAAGATGTAGCTGCAACTTACAAAAATACGAAATATCCACTCAGTCGTCCACTGTACGTAGATACATTCGGTGTGAAGAATTCTATGTGCACAGCACTAGCGCTTTTCTTCTATAATATGTCGCCGCTCAGACACGTCTCTTGTCAACCTGCTAATGAAGAAAATGCATACATAAGAGCACTCCAAAGTCATAAGATTGTGTAATTTTCAACAGTGTTCTTAATGTGTAATATAAAAGTATTTAAAGATGTAGCTGCAACTTACAAAAATACGAAATATCCACTCAGTCGTCCACTGTACGTAGATACATTCGGTGTGAAGAATGCTATGTGCACAGCACTAGCGCTTTTCTTCTAGAATATGTCGCCGCTGCCACACGTCTCTAGTCAACCTGGTAACGAAGAAAATGCATACATAAGAGCACTCCAAAGTCATAAGATTGTGTAATTTTCAACAGTGTTCTTAATGTGTAATATAAAAGTATTTAAAGATGTAGCCGCAACTTACAAAAATACGAAATATCCACTCAGTCGTCCACTGTACGTAGATACATTCGGTGTCAAGAATGCTATGTGCACAGCATGAGCGCTTTTCTTCTAGAATATGTCGCCGCTCCACACGTCTCTTGTCAACCTGCTAACGAATTGAATGCATACATAAGAGCACTCCAAAGTCATAAGATTGTGTAATTTTCAACAGTATTCTTAATGTGTAATATAAAAGTATTTAAAGATGTAGCTGCAACTTACAAAAATACGAAACATCCACTCAGACGTCCACAGTACGTAGATACATTCGGTGTGAAGAATGCTATGTGCACAGCACTAGCGCTTTTCTTCTAGAATATGTCGCCGCTCCCACATGTCTCTTGTCAACCTGCTAACGAAAAAAATGCATACATAAGAGCACTCCAAAGTCATAAGATTGTGTAATTTTCAACAGTGTTCTCAATGTGTAATATAAAAGTATTTAAAGATGTAGCTGCAACTTACAAAAATACGAAACATACACTCAGACGTCCACAGTACGTAGATTCATTCGGTGTGAAGAATGCTATGTGCACAGCACAAGCGCTTTTCTTCTAGAATATGTCGCCGCTCCCACATGTCTCTTGTCAACCTGCTAACGAATTGAATGCATACATAAGAGCACTCCAAAGTCATAAGATTGTGTAATTTTCAACAGTGTTCTTAATGTGTAATATAAAATTATTTAAATATGTAGCTGCAACTTACAAAAATACGAAATATCCACTCAGTCGTCCACTGTACGTAGATACATTCGGTGTCAAGAATGCTATGTGCACAACACTAGCGCTTTTCTTCTAGAATATGTCGCCGCTCCACACGTCTCTTGTCAACCTGCTAACGAATTGAATGCATACATAAGAGCACTCCAAAGTCATAAGATTGTGTAATTTTCAACAGTGTTTTTAATGTGTAATATAAAAGTATTTAAAGATGTATCTGCAACTTACAAAAATACGAAATATCCACTCAGTCGCCCACTGTACGTAGATACATTCGGTGTAAAGATTGCTATGTGCACAGCACTAGCGCTTTTCTTCTAGAACATGACGCCACTCCACACGTCTCTTGTCAACATGATTACGAAGAAAATGCATACATAAGAGCACTCCAAAGTCATATGATTGTGTAATTTTAAACAGTGTTCTTAATGTGTAATATAAAAGTATTTAAAGATGTAGCTGCAACTTACAAAAATACGAAATATCCACTCAGTCGTCCACTGTACGTAGATACATTCGGTGTGAAGAATGCTATGTGCACAGCACTAGCGCTTTTCTTCTAGAATATGTCGCCGCTCCCACACGTCTCTTGTCAACCTGCTAACGAAGAAAATGCATACATAAGAGCACTCCAAAGTCATAAGATTGTGTAATTTTCAACAGTGTTGTTAATGTGTAATATAAAAGTATTTAAAGATGTAGCTGCAACTTACAAAAATACAAATATCCACTCAGTCGTCCACTGTACGTAGATACATTCGGTGTGAAGAATGCTATGTGCACAAAACTAGCGCTTTTCTTCTACAATATGACGCCGCTCCACACGTCTCTTGTCAACATGCTACCGAAGAAAATGCATACATAAGAGCACCACAAAGTCATAAGATTGTGTAATTTTCAACAGTGTTCTTAATGTGTAATATAAAAGTATTTAAAGATGTAGCTGCAACTTACAAAAGTACGAAATATCCACTCAGTCACCCCTGTACGTAGATACATTCGGTGTCAAGAATGCTATGTGCACAGCACTAGCGCTTTTCTTCTAGAATATGTCGCAGCTCCCACACGTCTCTTGTCAACCTGCTAACGAAGAAAATGCATACATAAGAGCACTCCAAAGTCATAAGATTGTGTAATTTTCAACAGTGTTCTTAATGTGTAATATAAAAGTATTTAAGGATGTAGCTGCAACTTACAAAAATACGAAATATCCACTCAGTCGTCCACTGTACGTAGATACATTCGGTGTGAAGAATGCTATGTGCACAGCACTAGCGCTTTTCTTCTAGAATATGTCGCCGCTCCCACACGTCTCTTGTCAACCTGCTAACGAAGAAAATGCATACATAAGAGCACTCCAAAGTCATAAGATTGTGTAATTTTCAACAGTGTTCCTAATGTGTAATATAAAAGTATTTAAAGATGTAGCTGCAACTTACAAGAATACGAAATATCCACTCAGTCGTCCACTGTACGTAGATACATTCCGTGTGAAGAATGCTATGTGCACAGCACTAGCGTTTTTCTTCCAGAATATGACGCCACTACACACGTCTCTTGTCATCATGATTACGAAGAAAATGCATACATAAGAGCACTCCAAAGTCATATGATTGTGTAATTTTCAACAGTGTTCTTAATGTGTAATATAAAAGTATTTAAAGATGTAGCTGCAACTTACAAAAATAAGAAATATCCACTCAGTCGTCCACTGTACGTAGATACATTCGGTGTGAAGAATGCTATGAGCACAGCACTAGTGCTTTTCTTCTAGAATATGACGCCGCTCCCACACGTCTTATGTCAACCTGCTAACGAAGAAAATGCATACATAAGAGCACTCCAAAGTCATAAGATAGTGTAATTTTCAAGAGTGTTCTGAATGTGTAAAGTATTTATAGATGTAGCTGCAACTTACAAAAATACAAATATCCACTCAGTCGTCCACTGTACGTAGATACATTCGGTGTGAAGAATTCTATGTGCACAGCACTAGCGCTTTTCTTCTATAATATGTCGCCGCTCAGACACGTCTCTTGTTAACCTGGTAACGAAGAAAATGCATACATAAGAGCACTCCAAAGTCATAAGATTGTGTAATTTTCAACAGTGTTCTTAATGTGTAATATAAAAGTATTTAAAGATGTAGCTGCAACTTACAAAAATACGATATATCCACTCAGTCGTCCACTGTACGTAGATACATTCGGTGTCAAGAATGCTATGTGCACAGCACTAGCGCTTTTCTTCTAGAATATGTCGCCGCTCCCACACGTCTCTTGTCAACCTGCTAACGAAGTATATGCATACGTAAGAGCACTCCAAAGTCATAAGATTGTGTAATTTTCAACAGTGTTCTTAATGTGTAATATAAAAGTATTTAAAGATGTAGCCGCAACTTACAAAAATACGAAATATCCACTCAGTCGTCCACTGTACGTAGATACATTCGGTGTCAAGAATGCTATGTGCACAGCATGAGCGCTTTTCTTCTAGAATATGTCGCCGCTCCACACGTCTCTTGTCAACCAGCTAACGAATTGAATGCATACATAAGAGCACTCCAAAGTCATAAGATTGTGTAATTTTCAACAGTATTCTTAATGTGTAATATAAAAGTATTTAAAGATGCAGCTGCAACTTAAAAAAATACGAAACATCCACTCAGACGTCCACAGTACGTAGATACATTCGGTGTGAAGAATGCTATGTGCACAGCACAAGCGCTTTTCTTCTAGAATATGTCGCCGCTCCCACATGTCTCTTGTCACCTGCTAACGAAAAAAATGCATACATAAGAGCACTCCAAAGTCATAAGATTGTGTAATCTTCAACAGTGTTCTTAATGTGTAATGTAAAAGTATTTAATGATGTAGCTGCAACTTACAAAAATACGAAATATCCACTCAGACGTCCACTGTACGTAGATACATTCGGTGTCAAGAATGCTATGTGCACAGCACTAGCGCTTTTCTTCTAGAATATCTCGCCGCTCCACACGTCTCTTGTCAACCTGCTAACGAAGAAAATCCATACATAAGAGCACTCCAAAGTCATAAGATTGTGTAATTTTCAACAGTGTCTTTAATGTGTAAAGTATTTAAAGATGTAGCTGCAACTTACAAAAATACAAATATCCACTCAGTCGTCCACTGTACGTAGATACATTCGGTGTGAAGAATGCTATGTGCACAAAACTAGCGCTTTTCTTCTAGAATATGACGCCGCTCCACACGTCTCTTGTCAACATGCTACCGAAGAAAATGCATACATAAGAGCACCACAAAGTCAAAAGATTGTGTAATTTTCAACAGTGTTCTTAATGTGTTATATAAAAGTATTTAAAGATGTAGCTGCAACTCACAAAAATACGAAATATCCACTCCGTCGTCCACTGTACTTAGATACATTCGGTGTAAAGAATGCTATGTGCACAACACTAGCGCTATTCTTCTAGAATATGACGCCGCTCCACACGTCCCTTGTCAACATGCTAACGTAGAAAACGCATACATAAGAGCACCACAAAGTCATAAGATTGTGTAATTTTCAACAGTGTTCTTAATGTGTAATATAAAAGTATTTAAAGATGTAGCTGCAACTTACAAAAATACGAAATATCCACACCGTCGTCCACTGTACGTAGATACATTCGGTGTGAAGAAAGCTATGTGCACAGCACTAGCGCTTTTCTTCTAGAATATGTCGCCGCTCCCACACGTCTCTTGTCAACCTGCTAACGAAGAAAATGCATACATAAGAGCACTCCAAAGTCATAAGATTGTGTAATTTTCAACAGTGTTCCTAATGTGTAATATAAAAGTATTTAAAGTTGTAGCTGCAACTTACAAAAATACGAAATATCTACTCAGTCGTCCACTGTACATAGATACATTCGGTGTGAAGAATGCTATGTGCACAGCACTAGCGCTTTTCTTCTAGAATATGTCGCCGCTCCCACACGTCTCATGTCAACCTGCTAACGAAGAAAATGCATACATAAGAGCACTCCAAAGTCATAAGATTGTGTAATTTTCAACAGTGTTCTTAATGTGTAATATAAAAGTATTTAAAGATGTAGCCGCAACTTACAAAAATACGAAATATCCACTCAGTCGTCCACTGTACGTAGATACATTCGGTGTGAAGAATGCTATGTGCACAGCATTAGCGCTTATCTTCTAGAATATGTCGCCGCTCCACACGTCTCTTGTCAACCTGCTTACGAATTGAATGCATACATAAGAGCACTCCAAAGTCATAAGATTGTGTAATTTTCAACAGTATTCTTAATGTGTAATATAAAAGTATTTAAAGATGTAGCTGCAACTTACAAAAATACGAAACATCCACTCAGTCGTCCACTGTACGTAGATACATTCGGTGTGAAGAATGCTATGTGCACAGCACTAGCGTTTTTCTTCTAGAATATGTCGCCGCTCCACACGTCTCTTGTCAAACTGATTACGAAGAAAATGCATACATAAGAGCACTCCAAAGTCATAAGATTGTGTAATTTTGAAAAGTGTTCTTAATTTGTAATATAAAAGTATTTAAAGATGTAGCTGCAACTTACAAAAATACGAAATATCCACTCAGTCGTCCACTGTACGTAGATACATTCGGTGTGAAGAATGCTATGTGCCCAGCACTAGCGCTTTTCTTCTAGAATATGTCGCCGCTCCACACGTCTCTTGTCAACCTGATTACGAAGAAAATGCATACATAAGAGCACTCCAAAGTCATAAGATTGTGTAATTTTCAAAAGTGTTCTTAATGTGTAATATAAAAGTATTTAAAGATGTAGCTGCAACTTACAAAAATACGAAATATCCACTCAGTCGTCCACTGTACGTAGATACATTAGGTGTGAAGAATTCTATGTGCACAGCACTAGCGCTTTTCTTCTAGAATATGTCGCCGCTCAGACACGTCTCTTGTCAACCTGCTAACGAAGAAAATGCATACATAAGAGCACTCCAAAGTCATAAGATTGTGTAATTTTCAACAGTGTTCTTAATGTGTAATATAAAAGTATTTAAAGATGTAGCTGCAACTTACAAAAATACGAAATATCCACTCAGTCGTCCACTGTACGTAGATACATTCGGTGTGAAGAATGCTATGTGCACAGCACTAGCGCTTTTCTTCTAGAATATGTCGCCGCTGCCACACGTCTCTTGTTAACCTGGTAACGAAGAAAATGCATACATAAGAGCACTCCAAAGTCATAAGATTGTGTAATTTTCAACAGTATTCTTAATGTGTAATATAAAAGTATTTAAAGATGTAGCTGCAACTTACAAAAATACGATATATCCACTCAGTCGTCCACTGTACGTAGATACATTCGGTGTCAAGAATGCTATGTGCACAGCACTAGCGCTTTTCTTCTAGAATATGTCGCCGCTCCCACACGTCTCTTGTCAACCTGCTAACGAAGTATATGCATACGTAAGAGCACTCCAAAGTCATAAGATTGTGTAATTTTCAACAGTGTTCTTAATGTGTAATATAAAAGTATTTAAAGATGTAGCCGCAACTTACAAAAATACGAAATATCCACTCAGTCGTCCACTGTACGTAGATACATTCGGTGTCAAGAATGCTATGTGCACAGCATGAGCGCTTTTCTTCTAGAATATGTCGCCGCTCCACACGTCTCTTGTCAACCTGCTAACGAATTGAATGCATACATAAGAGCACTCCAAAGTCATAAGATTGTGTAATTTTCAACAGTATTCTTAATGTGTAATATAAAAGTATTTAAAGATGCAGCTGCAACTTACAAAAATACGAAACATCCACTCAGACGTCCACAGTACGTAGATACATTCGGTGTGAAGAATGCTATGTGCACAGCACAAGCGCTTTTCTTCTAGAATATGTCGCCGCTCCCACATGTCTCTTGTCAACCTGCTAACGAAAAAAATGCATACATAAGAGCACTCCAAAGTCATAAGATTGTGTAATTTTCAACAGTGTTCTTAATGTGTAATGTAAAAGTATTTAATGATGTAGCTGCAACTTACAAAAATACGAAATATCCTCTCAGTCGTCCACTGTACGTAGATACATTCGGTGTCAAGAATGCTATGTGCACAGCACTAGCGCTTTTCTTCTAGAATATGTCGCCGCTCCACACGTCTCTTGTCAACCTGCTAACGAATTGAATGCATACATAAGAGCACTCCAAAGTCATAAGATTGTGTATTTTTCAACAGTTTTCATAATGTGTAATATAAAAGTAATTAAAGATGTAGCTGCAACTTACAAAAATACGAAGTATCCACTCAGTCGTCCACTGTACGTAGATACATTCGGTGTGAAGAATGCTATGTGCACAGCACTAGCGCTTTTCTTCTATAGTATGACGCCGCTTCACACCTCTTATCAACCTGCTAACGAATAAAATGCATACATAAGAGCACTCCAAAGTCATAAGATTGTGCAATTTTCAACAGTGTTCTTAAAGTGAAATATAAAAGTATTTAAAGATGTAGCTGCAACTTACAAAAATACGAAATATCCACTCAGTCGTCCACTGTACGTAGATACATTCGGTATGAAGAATGCTATGTGCACAGCACTAGCGCTTTTCTTCTAGAATGTGACGCCGCTCCACACGTCGCTTTTCAACCTGCTAACGAAGAAAATGCATACATAAGAGCACTCCAATGTCATAAGATTGTGTAATTTTCAACAGTGTTCTTAATGTGTAATATAAAAGTATTCAAAGATGTAGCTGCAACTTACAAAAATACGAAATATCCACTCAGTCGTCCACTGTACATAGATACATTCGGTGTCAAGAATGCTATGTGCACAGCACTAGCGCTTCTCTTCTAGAATATGATGCCGCTCCACACGTCCCTTGTCAACCTGCTAACGAAGAAAATGCATACATAAGAGCACTCCAAAGTCATAAGATTGTGTAATTTTCAACAGTGTTCTTAATGTGTAATATAAAAGTATTTAAAGATGTAGCTGCAACTTACAAAATTACGAAATATCCACTCAGTCGTCCACTGTACGTAGATATATCCTGTGTGAAGAACGCTATGTGCACAGCACTAGCGCTTTTCTTCTAGAACATGACGCCGCTCCACACGTCTCTTGTCAACCTGCTAACGAAGAAAATGCATACATAAGACCACTCCAAAGTCATAAGATTGTGTAATTTTCAACAGTGTTCTTAATGTGTAATATAAAAGTATTTAAAGATGTAGCTGCAACTTACAAAAATACGAAATATCCACTCAGTCGTCCACTGTACGTAGACACATTCGGTGTGAAGAATGCTATGTGCACAGCAGTAGCGCTTTTCTTCTAGAATATGTCGCCGCTCCCACACGTCTCTTGTCAACCTGCTAACGAAGAAAATGCATACATAAGAGCACTCCAAAGTCATATGATTGTGTAATTTTCAACAGTGTTCTTAATGTGTAATATTAAAGTATTTAAAGATGTAGCTGCAACTTACAAAAATACGAAATATCCACTCAGTCGTCCACTGTACGTAGATACATTCGGTGTGAAGAATGCTATGTGCACAGCACTAGCGCTTTTCTTCTAGAATAAGTCGCCGCTCCCACACGTCTCTTGTCAACCTGCTAACGAAGAAAATGCATACATAAGAGCACACCAAAGTCATAAGATTGTGTATTTTTGAGTGTTTATAATGTGTAATATAAAAGTATTTAAAGATGTAGCTGCAACTTACAAAAATACGAAGAATCCACTCAGTCGTCCTCTGTACGTAGATACATTCGGTGTGAAGAATGCTATGTGCACAGCACTAGCGCTTTTCTTCTAGAGTATTACGCCGCTCCACACCTCTTATCAACCTGCTAACGAATAAAATGCATACATAAGAGCACTCCAAAGTCATAAGATTGTGTAATTTTCAACAGTGTTCTTAATGTGTAATATAAAAGTATTTAAAGATGTAGCTGCAACTTACAAAAATACGAAATATCTACTCAGTCGTCCACTGTACATAGATACATTCGGTGTGAAGAATGATATGTGCACAGCACTAGCGCTTTTCTTCTAGAATATGTCGCCGCTCCCACACGTCTCTTGTCAACCTGCTAACGAAGAAAATGCATACATAAGAGCACTCCAAAGTCATAAGATTGTGTAATTTTCAACAGTGTTCTTAATGTATAATATAAAGGTATTTAAAGATGTAGCCGCAACTTACAAAAATACAAAATATCCACTCAGTCGTCCACTGTACGTAGATACATTCGGTGTCAAGAATGCTATGTGCACAGCATTGGCGCTTTTCTTCTAGAATACGTCGCCGCTCCACACGTCTCTTGTCAACCTGCTTACGAATTGAATGCATACATAAGAGCACTCCAAAGTCATAAGATTGTGTAATTTTCAACAGTATTCTTAATGTGTAATATAAAAGTATTTAAAGATGTAGCTGCAACTTACAAAAATACGAAATATCCACTCAGTCGTCCACTGTACGTAGATACATTCGGTATGAAGAATGCTATGTGCACAGCACTAGCGCTTTTCTTCTAGAATGTGACGCCGCTCCACACGTCGCTTTTCAACCTGCTAACGAAGAAAATGCATACATAAGAGCACTCCAATGTCATAAGATTGTGTAATTTTCAACAGTGTTCTTAATGTGTAATATAAAAGTATTCAAAGATGTAGCTGCAACTTACAAAAATACGAAATATCCACTCAGTCGTCCACTGTACATAGATACATTCGGTGTCAAGAATGCTATGTGCACAGCACTAGCGCTTCTCTTCTAGAATATGATGCCGCTCCACACGTCCCTTGTCAACCTGCTAACGAAGAAAATGCATACATAAGAGCACTCCAAAGTCATAAGATTGTGTAATTTTCAACAGTGTTCTTAATGTGTAATATAAAAGTATTTAAAGATGTAGCTGCAACTTACAAAATTACGAAATATCCACTCAGTCGTCCACTGTACGTAGATATATCCTGTGTGAAGAATGCTATGTGCACAGCACTAGCGCTTTTCTTCTAGAACATGACGCCGCTCCACACGTCTCTTGTCAACCTGCTAACGAAGAAAATGCATACATAAGAGCACTCCAAAGTCATAAGATTGTGTAATTTTCAACAGTGTTCTTAATGTGTAATATAAAAGTATTTAAAGATGTAGCTGCAACTTACAAAAATACGAAATATCCACTCAGTCGTCCACTGTACGTAGACACATTCGGTGTGAAGAATGCTATGTGCACAGCAGTAGCGCTTTTCTTCTAGAATATGTCGCCGCTCCCACACGTCTCTTGTCAACCTGCTAACGAAGAAAATGCATACATAAGAGCACTCCAAAGTCATATGATTGTGTAATTTTCAACAGTGTTCTTAATGTGTAATATTAAAGTATTTAAAGATGTAGCTGCAACTTACAAAAATACGAAATATCCACTCAGTCGT
Source organism: Schistocerca gregaria (assembly GCF_023897955.1). Lineage (NCBI taxonomy): Eukaryota > Metazoa > Arthropoda > Insecta > Orthoptera > Acrididae > Schistocerca > Schistocerca gregaria. The sequence continues at coordinate 251,624,187 of NC_064927.1, forward strand.
CCACTGTACGTAGATACATTCGGTGTGAAGAATGCTATGTGCACAGCACTAGCGCTTTTCTTCTAGAATAAGTCGCCGCTCCCACACGTCTCTTGTCAACCTGCTAACGAAGAAAATGCATACATAAGAGCACACCAAAGTCATAAGATTGTGTATTTTTGAGTGTTTATAATGTGTAATATAAAAGTATTTAAAGATGTAGCTGCAACTTACAAAAATACGAAGAATCCACTCAGTCGTCCTCTGTACGTAGATACATTCGGTGTGAAGAATGCTATGTGCACAGCACTAGCGCTTTTCTTCTAGAGTATTACGCCGCTCCACACCTCTTATCAACCTGCTAACGAATAAAATGCATACATAAGAGCACTCCAAAGTCATAAGATTGTGTAATTTTCAACAGTGTTCTTAATGTATAATATAAAGGTATTTAAAGATGTAGCCGCAACTTACAAAAATACAAAATATCCACTCAGTCGTCCACTGTACGTAGATACATTCGGTGTCAAGAATGCTATGTGCACAGCATTGGCGCTTTTCTTCTAGAATACGTCGCCGCTCCACACGTCTCTTGTCAACCTGCTTACGAATTGAATGCATACATAAGAGCACTCCAAAGTCATAAGATTGTGTAATTTTCAACAGTATTCTTAATGTGTAATATAAAAGTATTTAAAGATGTAGCTGCAACTTACAAAAATACGAAACATCCACTCAGTCGTCCACTGTACGTAGATACATTCGGTGTGAAGAATGCTATGTGAACAGCACTAGCGCTTTTCTTCTAGAATATGTCGCCGCTCCACACGTCTCTTGTCAAACTGATTACGAAGAAAATGCATACATAGGAGCACTCCAAAGTCATAAGATTGTGTAATTTTGAAAAGTGTTCTTAATTTGTAATATAAAAGTATTTAAAGATGTAGCTGCTACTTACAAAAATACGAAATATCCACTCAGTCGTCCACTGTACGTAGATACATTCGGTGTGAAGAATGCTATGTGCCCAGCACTAGCGCTTTTCTTCTAGAATATCTCGCCGCTCCACACGTCTCTTGTCAACCTGATTACGAAGAAAATGCATATATAAGAGCACTCCAAAGTCATAAGATTGTGTAATTTTCAAAAGTGTTCTTAATTTGTAATATAAAAGTATTTAAAGATGTAGCTGCAACTTACAAAAATACGAAATATTCACTCAGTCGTCGACTGTACGTAGATACATTCGGTGTGAAGAATGCTATGTGCACAGCACTAGCGCTTTTCTTCTAGAATATGTCGCCGCTCCCACACGTCTCTTGTCAACCTGCTAACGAAGAAAATGCATACATAAGACCACTCCAAAGTCATATGATTGTGAAATTTTCAACAGTGTTCTTAATGTGTAATATAAAAGTATTTAAAGATGTAGCTGCAACTTACAAAAATACGAAATATCCACTCATTTGTCCACAGTACGTAGATACATTCGGTGTGAAGAATGCTATGTGCACAGCACTAGCTCTTTTCTTCTAGAATATGTCGCCGCTCCCACACCTCTCTTGTGAACCTGCTAACGAAGAAAATGCATACATAAGAGCACTCCAAAGTCATAAGATTGTGTATTTTTTAACAGTGTTCATAATGTGTAATATAAAAGTATTTAAAGATGTAGCTGCAACTTACAAAAATACGAAGTATCCACTCAGTCGTCCACTGTACGTAGATACATTCGGTGTGAAGAATGCTATGTGCACAGCACTAGCGCTTTTCTTCTATAGTATGACGCCGCTTCACACCTCTTATCAACCTGCTAACGAATAAAATGCATACATAAGAGCACTCCAAAGTCATAAGATTGTGCAATTTTCAACAGTGTTCTTAAAGTGTAATATAAAAGTATTTAAAGATGTAGCTGCAACTTACAAAAATACGAAATATCCACTCAGTCGTCCACTGTACGTAGATACATTCGGTATGAAGAATGCTATGTGCACAGCACTAGCGCTTTTCTTCTAGAACGTGACGCCGCTCCACACGTCGCTTTTCAACCTGCTAACGAAGAAAATGCATACATAAGAGCACTCCAATGTCATAAGATTGTGTAATTTTCAACAGTGTTCTTAATGTGTAATATAAAAGTATTCAAAGATGTAGCTGCAACTTACAAAAATACGAAATATCCACTCAGTCGTCCACTGTACATAGATACATTCGGTGTCAAGAATGCTATGTGCACAGCACTAGCGCTTCTCTTCTAGAATATGATGCCGCTCCACACGTCTCTTGTCAACCTGCTAACGAATAAAATGCATACATAAGAGCACTCCAAAGTCAGAAGAATGTGTAATTTTCAACAGTGTTCTTAATGTGTAATATAAAAGTATTTAAAGATGTAGCTGCAACTTACAAAAATACGAAATATCCACTCAGTCGTCCACTGTACGTAGATATATCCTGTGTGAAGAATGCTATGTGCGCAGCACTAGCGCTTTTCTTCTAGAACATGACGCCGCTCCACACGTCTCTTGTCAACCTGCTAACGAAGAAAATGCATACATAAGAGCACTCCAAAGTCATATGATTGTGTAATTTTCAACAGTGTTCTTAATGTGTAATATAAAAGTATTTAAAGATGTAGCTGCAACTTACATAAATACGAAATATCCACTCAGTCGTCCACTGTACGTAGATACATTCGGTGTGAAGAATGCTATGTGCACAGCACTAGCGCTTTTCTTCTAGAATATGTCTCCGCTCCTACACGTCTCTTGTCAACCTGCTAACGAAGAAAATGCATACACAAGAGCACACCAAAGTCATAAGATTGTGTATTTTTTAACAGTGTTCATAATGTGTAATATAAAAGTATTTAAAGATGTAGCTGCAACTTACAAAAATACGAAGTATCCACTCAGTCGTCCACTGTACGTAGATACATTCGGTGTGAAGAATGCTATGTGCACAGCACTAGCGCTTTTCTTCTATAGTATGACGCCGCTTCACACCTCTTATCAACCTGCTAACGAATAAAATGCATACATAAGAGCACTCCAAAGTCATAAGATTGTGCAATTTTCAACAGTGTTCTTAAAGTGTAATATAAAAGTATTTAAAGATGTAGCTGCAACTTACAAAAATACGAAATATCCACTCAGTCGTCCACTGTACGTAGATACATTCGGTGTGAAGAATGCTATGTGCACAGCACTAGCGCTTTTCTTCTAGAATATGTCGCCGCTCCCACACGTCTCTTGTCAACCTGCTAACGAAGAAAATGCATACATAAGAGCACTCCAAAGTCATATGATTGTGTAATTTTTAACAGTGTTCTTAATGTGTAATATAAAAGTATTTAAAGATGTAGCTGCAACTTACAAAAATACGAAATATATACTCAGTCGTCCACTGTACGTAGATACATTCGGTGTGAAGAACGCTATGTGCACAGCACTAGCGCTTTTCTTCTAGAATAAGTCGCCGCTCCCACACGTCTCTTGTCAACCTGCTAACGAAGAAAATGCACACATAAGAGCAAACCAAAGTCATAAGATTGTGTATTTTTGACAGTGTTTATAATGTGTAATATAAAAGTATTTAAAGATGTAGCTACAACTTCCAAAAATACGAAGTATCCACTCAGTCGTCCACTGTACGTAGATACATTCGGTGTGAAGAATGCTATGTGCACAGCACTAGCGCTTTTCTTCTAGAGTATTACGCCGCTCCACACCTCTTATCAACCTGCTAAGGAATAAAATGCATACATAAGAGCACTCCAAAGTCATAAGATTGTGTAATTTTCAACAGTGTTCTTAAAGTGTAATTTAAAAGTATTTAAAGATGTAGCTGCAACTTACAAAAATACGAAATATCCACTCAGTCGTCCAATGTAAGTAGATACATTCGGTGTGAAGAATGCTATGTGCTCAGCACTAGCGCTTTTCTTCTAGAATGTGACGCCGCTCAACACGTCTCTTTTCAACCTACTAACGAAGAAAATGCATACATAAGAGCACTCCAAAGTCATAAGATTGTGTAATTTTCAACAGTGTTCTTAATGTGTAATATAAAAGTATTTAAAGATGTAGCTGCAACTTACAAAAATACGAAATATCTACTCAGTCGTCCACTGTACATAGATACATTTGGTGTGAAGAATGCTATGTGCACAGCACTAGCGCTTTTCTTCTAGAATATGTCGCCGCTCCCACACGTCTCTTGTCAACCTGCTAACGAAGAAAATGCATACATAAGAGCACTCCAAAGTCATAAGATTGTGTAATTTTCAACAGTGTTCTTAATGTGTAATATAAAGGTATTTAAAGATGTAGCCGCAACTTACAAAAATACGAAATATCCACTCAGTCGTCCACTGTACGTAGATACATTCGGTGTCAAGAATGCTATGTGCACAGCATTAGCGCTTTTCTTCTAGAATATGTCGCCGCTCCACACGTCTCTTGTCAACCTGCTTACGAATTGAATGCATACATAAGAGCACTCCAAAGTCATAAGATTGTGTAATTTTCAACAGTATTCTTTATGTGTAATATAAAAGTATTTAAAGATGTAGCTGCAACTTACAAAAATACGAAACATCCACTCAGTCGTCCACTGTACGTAGATACATTCGGTGTGAAGAATGCTATGTGAACAGCACTAGCGCTTTTCTTCTAGAATATGTCGCCGCTCCACACGTCTCTTGTCAAACTGATTACGAAGAAAATGCATACATAAGAGCACTCCAAAGTCATAAGATTGTGTAATTTTGTTAAGTGTTCTTAATTTGTAATATAAAAGTATTTAAAGATGTAGCTGCAACTTACAAAAATACGAAATATCCACTCAGTCGTCCACTGTACGTAGATACATTCGGTGTGAAGAATGCTATGTGCCCAGCACTAGCGCTTTTCTTCTAGAATATGTCGCCGCTCCACACGTCTCTTGTCAACCTGATTACGAAGAAAATGCATACATAAGAGCACTCCAAAGTCATAAGATTGTGTAATTTTCAAAAGTGTTCTTAATTTGTAATATAAAAGTATATAAAGATGTAGCTGCAACTTACAAAAATACGAAATATCCACTCAGTCGTCCACTGTACGTAGATACATTCGGTGTGAAGAATGCTATGTGCACAGCACTAGCGCTTTTCTTCTAGAATATGTCGCCGCTCCCACACGTCTCTTGTCAACCTGCTAACGAAGAAAATGCATACATAAGAGCACTCCAAAGTCATATGATTGTGAAATTTTCAACAGTGTTCTTAATGTGTAATATAAAAGTATTTAAAGATGTAGCTGCAACTTACAAAAATACGAAATATCCACTCATTCGTCCACAGTACGTAGATACATTCGGTGTGAAGAATGCTATGTGCACAGCACTAGCGCTTTTCTTCTAGAATATGTCGCCGCTCCCACACGTCTCTTGTCAACCTGCTAACGAAGAAAATGCATACATAAGAGCACTCCAAAGTCATAAGATTGTGTATTTTTTAACAGTGTTCATAATGTGTAATATAAAAGTATTTAAAGATGTAGCTGCAACTTACAAAATTACGAAGTATCCACTCAGTCGTCCACTGTACGTAGATACATTCGGTGTGAAGAATGCTATGTGCACAGCACTAGCGCTTTTCTTCCATAGTATGACGCCGCTTCACACCTCTTATCAACCTGCTAACGAATAAAATGCATACATAAGAGCACTCCAAAGTCATAAGATTGTGCAATTTTCAACAGTGTTCTTAAAGTGTAATATAAAAGTATTTAAAGATGTAGCTGCAACTTACAAAAATACGAAATATCCACTCAGTCGTCCACTGTACGTAGATACATTCGGTATGAAGAATGCTATGTGCACAGCACTAGCGCTTTTCTTCTAGAATGTGACGCCGCTCCACACGTCGCTTTTCAACCTGCTAACGAAGAAAATGCATACATAAGAGCACTCCAATGTCATAAGATTGTGTAATTTTCAACAGTGTTCTTAATGTGTAATATAAAAGTATTCAAAGATGTAGCTGCAACTTACAAAAATACGAAATATCCACTCAGTCGTCCACTGTACATAGATACATTCGGTGTCAAGAATGCTATGTGCACAGCACTAGTGCTTCTCTTCTAGAATATGATGCCGCTCCACACGTCTCTTGTCAACCTGCTAACGAAGAAAATGCATACATAAGAGCACTCCAAAGTCATAAGATTGTGTAATTTTCAACAGTGTTCTTAATGTGTAATATAAAAGTATTTAAAGATGTAGCTGCAACTTACAAAAATACGAAATATCCACTCAGTCGTCCACTGTACGTAGATATATCCTGTGTGAAGAATGCTATGTGCACAGCACTAGCGCTTTTCTTCTAGAACATGACGCCGCTCCACACGTCTCTTGTCAACCTGCTAACGAAGAAAATGCATACATAAGAGCACTCCAATATCATAAGATTGTGTAATTTTCAACAGTGTTCTTAATGTGTAATATAAAAGTATTCAAAGATGTAGCTGCAACTTACAAAAATACGAAATGTCCACTCAGTCGTCCACTGTACATAGATACATTCGGTGTCAAGAATGCTATGTGCACAGCACTAGCGCTTCTCTTCTAGAATATGATGCCGCTCCACACGTCTCTTGTCAACCTGCTAACGAAGAAAATGCATACATAAGAGCACTCCAAAGTCATAAGATTGTGTAATTTTCAACAGTGTTCTTAATGTGTAATATAAAAGTATTTAAAGATGTAGCTGCAACTTACAAAAATACGAAATATCCACTCAGTCGTCCACTGTACGTAGATATATCCTGTGTGAAGAATGCTATGTGCACAGCACTAGCGCTTTTCTTCTGGAACATGACGCCGCTCCACACGTCTCTTGTCAATCTGCTAACGAAGAAAATGCATACATAAGAGCACTCCAAAGTCATAAGATTGTGTAATTTTCAACAGTGTTCTTAATGTGTAATATAAAAGTATTTAAAGATGTAGCTGCAACTTACAAAAATACGAAATATCCACTCAGTCGTCCACTGTACGTAGATACATTCGGTGTGAAGAATGCTATGTGCACAGCACTAGCGCTTTTCTTCTAGAATATGTCGCCGCTCCCACACGTCTCTTGTCAACCTGCTAACGAAGAAAATGCATACATAAGAGCACTCCAAAGTCATATGATAGTGTAATTTTCAACAGTGTTCTTAATGTGTAATATAAAAGTATTTAAAGATGTAGCTGCAACTTACAAAAATACGAAATATCCACTCAGTCGTCCACTGTACGTAGATACATTCGGTGTGAAGAATGCTATGTGCACAGCACTAGCGCTTTTCTTCTAGAGTATTACGCCGCTCCACACCCCTTATCAACCTGCTAACGAATAAAATGCATACATAAGAGCACTCCAAAGTCATAAGATTGTGTAATTTTCAACAGTGTTCTTAAAGTGTAATATAAAAGTATTTAAAGATGTAGCTGCAACTTACAAAAATACGAAATATCCACTCAGTCGTCCACTGTACGTAGATACATTCGGTGTGAAGAATGCTATGTGCACAGCACTAGCGCTTTTCTTCTATGGTATGACGCCGCTTCACACCTCTTATCAACCTGCTAACGAACAAAATGCATACATAAGAGCACTCCAAAGTCATAAGATTGTGCAATTATCAACAGTGTTCTTAAAGTGTAATATAAAAGTATTTAAAGATGTAGCTGCAACTTACAAAAATACGAAATATCCACTCAGTCGTCCACTGTACGTAGATACATTCGGTATGAAGAATGCTATGTGCACAGCACTAGCGCTTTTCTTCTAGAATGTGACGCCGCTCCACACGTCGCTTTTCAACCTGCTAACGAAGAAAATGCATACATAAGAGCACTCCAATGTCATAAGATTGTGTAATTTTCAACAGTGTTCTTAATGTGTAATATAAAAGTATTCAAAGATGTAGCTGCAACTTACAAAAATACGAAATATCCACTCAGTCGTCCACTGTACATAGATACATTCGGTGTCAAGAATGCTATGTGCACAGCACTAGTGCTTCTCTTCTAGAACATGATGCCGCTCCACACGTCTCTTGTCAACCTGCTAACGAAGAAAATGCATACATAAGAGCACTCCAAAGTCATAAGATTGTGTAATTTTCAACAGTGTTCTTAATGTGTAATATAAAAGTATTTAAAGATGTAGCTGCAACTTACAAAAATACGAAATATCCACTCAGTCGTCCACTGTACGTAGATATATCCTGTGTGAAGAATGCTATGTGCACAGCACTAGCGCTTTTCTTCTAGAACATGACGCCGCTCCACACGTCTCTTGTCAACCTGCTAACGAAGAAAATGCATACATAAGAGCACTCCAAAGTCATATGATTGTGTAATTTTCAACAGTGTTCTTAATGTGTAATATAAAAGTATTCAAAGATGTAGCTGCAACTTACAAAAATACGAAGTATCCACTCAGTCGTCCACTGTACGTAGATACATTCGGTGTGAAGAATGCTATGTGCACAGCACTAGCGCTTTTCTTCTATAGTATGACGCCGCTTCACACCTCTTATCAACCTGCTAACGAATAAAATGCATACATAAGAGCACTCCAAAGTCATAAGATTGTGTAATTTTCAACAGTGTTCTTAATGTGTAATATAAAAGTATTTAAAGATGTAGCTGCAACTTACAAAAATACGAAATATCCACTCAGTCGTCCACTGTACGTAGATATATCCTGTGTGAAGAATGCTATGTGCACAGCACTAGCGCTTTTCTTCTAGAACATGACGCCGCTCCACACGTCTCTTGTCAACCTGCTAACGAAGAAAATGCATACATAAGAGCACTCCAAAGTCATAAGATTGTGTAATTTTCAACAGTGTTCTTAATGTGTAATATAAAAGTATTTAAAGATGTAGCTGCAACTTACAAAAATACGAAATATCCACTCAGTCGTCCACTGTACGTAGATACATTCGGTGTGAAGAATGCTATGTGCACAGCACTAGCGCTTTTCTTCTAGAATAAGTCGCCGCTCCCACACGTCTCTTGTCAACCTGCTAACGAAGAAAATGCATACATAAGAGCACACCAAAGTCATAAGATTGTGTATTTTTCAACAGTGTTCATAATGTGTAATATAAAAGTATTTAAAGATGTAGCTGCAACTTACAAAAATACGAAGTATCCACTCAGTCGTCCACTGTACGTAGATACATTCGGTGTGAAGAATGCTATGTGCACAGCACTAGCGCTTTTCTTCTATAGTATGACGCCGCTTCACACTTCTTATCAACCTGCTAACGAATAAAATGCATACATAAGAGCACTCCAAAGTCATAAGATTGTGCAATTTTCAACAGTGTTCTTAAAGTGTAATATAAAAGTATTTAAAGATGTAGCTGCAACTTACAAAAATACGAAATATCCACTCAGTCGTCCACTGTACGTAGATACATTCGGTATAAAGAATGCTATGTGCACAGCACTAGCGCTTTTCTTCTAGAATGTGACGCCGCTCCACACGTCGCTTTTCAACCTGCTAACGAAGAAAATGCATACATAAGAGCACCACAATGTCATAAGATTGTGTAATTTTCAACAGTGTTCTTAATGTGTAATATAAAAGTATTCAAAGATGTAGCTGCAACTTACAAAAATACGAAATATCCACTCAGTCGTCCACTGTACATAGATACATTCGGTGTCAAGAATGCTATGTGCACAGCACTAGAGCTTCTCTTCTAGAATATGACGCCGCTCCACACGTCTCTTGTCAACCTGCTAACGAAGAAAATGCATACATAAGAGCACTCCAAAGTCATAAGATTGTGTAATTTTCAACAGTGTTCTTAATGTGTAATATAAAAGTATTTAAAGATGTAGCTGCAACTTACAAAAATACGAAATATCCACTCAATCGTCCACTGTACGTAGATATATCCTGTGTGAAGAATGCTATGTGCACAGCACTAGCGCTTTTCTTCTAGAACATGACGCCGCTCCACACGTCTCTAGTCAACCTGCTAACGAAGAAAATGCATACACAAGAGCACTCCAAAGTCATAAGATTGTGTAATTTTCAACAGTGTTCTTAATGTGTAATATAAAAGTATTTAAAGATGTAACTGCAACTTACAAAAATACGAAATATCCACTCAGTCGTCCACTGTACGTAGATACATTCGGTGTGAAGAATGCTATGTGCACAGCACTAGCGCTTTTCTTCTAGAATATGTCGCCGCTCCCACACGTCTCTTGTCAACCTGCTAACGAAGAAAATGCATACATAAGAGCACACCAAAGTCATAAGATTGTGTATTTTTCAACAGTGTTCATAATGTGTAATATAAAAGTATTTAAAAATGTAGCTGCAACTTACAAAAATACGAAGTATCCACTCAGTCGTCCACTGTACGTAGATACATTCGGTGTCAAGAATGCTATGTGCACAGCACTAGCGCTTTTCTTCTATAGTATGACGCCGCTTCACACCTCTTATCAACCTGCTAACGAATAAAATGCATACATAAGAGCACTCCAAAGTCATAAGATTGTGCAATTTTCAACAGTGTTCTTAAAGTGTAATATAAAAGTATTTAAAGATGTAGCTGCAACTTACAAAAATACGAAATATCCACTCAGTCGTCCACTGTACGTAGATACATTCGGTATAAAGAATGCTATGTGCACAGCACTAGCGCTTTTCTTCTAGAATGTGACGCCGCTCCACACGTCGCTTTTCAACCTGCTAACGAAGAAAATGCATACATAAGAGCACCACAATGTCATAAGATTGTGTAATTTTCAACAGTTTTCTTAATGTGTAATATAAAAGTATTCAAAGATGTAGCTGCAACTTACAAAAATACGAAATATCCACTCAGTCGTCCACTGTACATAGATACATTCGGTGTCAAGAATGCTATGTGCACAGCACTAGAGCTTCTCTTCTAGAATATGATGCCGCTCCACACGTCTCTTGTCAACCTGGTAACGAAGAAAATGCATACATAAGAGCACTCCAAAGTCATAAGATTGTGTAATTTTCAACAGTGTTCTTAATGTGTAATATAAAAGTATTTAAAGATGTAGCTGCAACTTACAAAAATACGAAATATCCACTCAGTCGTCCACTGTACGTAGATATATATTGTGTGAAGAATGCTATGTGCACAGCACTAGCGCTTTTCTTCTAGAACATGACGCCGCTCCACACGTCTCTTGTCAACCTGCTAACGAAGAAAATGCATACATAAGAGCACTCCAAAGTCATAAGATTGTGTAATTTTCAACAGTGTTCTTAATGTGTAATATAAAAGTATTTAAAGATGTAGCTGCAACTTACAAAAATACGAAATAACCACTCAGTCGTCCACTGTACGTAGATACATTCGGTGTGAAGAATGCTATGTGCACAGCACTAGCGCTTTTCTTCTAGAATATGTCGCCGCTCCCACACGTCTCTTGTCAACCTGCTAACGAAGAAAATGCATACATAAGAGCACTCCAAAGTCATATGATTGTGTAATTTTCAACAGTGTTCTTAATGTGTAATATAAAAGTTTTTAAAGATGTAGCTGCAACTTACAAAAATACGAAATATCCACTCAGTCGTCCACTGTACGTAGATTCATTGGGTGTGAAGAATGCTATGTGCACAGCACTAGCGCTTTTCTTCTAGAATAAGTCGCCGCTCCCAAACGTCTCTTGTCAACCTGCTAACGAAGAAAATGCATACATAAGAGCACACCAAAGTCATAAGATTGTGTATTTTTTAACAGTGTTCATAATGTGTAATATAAAAGTATTTAAAGATGTAGCTGCAACTTACAAAAATACGAAATATCCACTCAGTCGTCCACTGTACGTAGATACATTCGGTGTGAAGAATGCTATGTGCACAGCGCTAGCGCTTTTCTTCTAGAATGTGACGCCGCTCCACACGACTCTTTTCAACCTGCTAACGAAGAAAATGCATACATAAGAGCACTCCAAAGTCATAAGATTGTGTAATTTTCAACAGTGTTCTTAATGTGTAATATAAAAGTATTTAAAGATGTAGCTGCAACTTACAAAAATACGAAATATCCACTCAGTCGTCCACTGTACGTAGATATATCCTGTGTGAAGAATGCTATGTGCACAGCACTAGCGCTTTTCCACTAGAACATGACGCCGCTCCACATGTCTCTTGTCAACCTGCTAACGAAGAAAATGTATACATAAGAGCACTCCAAAGTCATAAGATTGTGTAATTTTCAACAGTGTTCTTAATGTGTAATATAAAAGTATTTAAAGATGTAGCTGCAACTTACAAAAATACGAAATATCCACTCAGTCGTCCACTGTACGTAGATACATTCGGTGTGAAGAATGCTATGTGCACAGCACTAGCGCTTTTCTTCTAGAATATGTCGCCGCTCCCACACGTCTCTTGTCAACCTGCTAACGAAGAAAATGCATACATAGGAGCACTCCAAAGTCATATGATTGTGTAATTTTCCACAGTGTTCTTAATGTGTAATATAAAAGTATTTAAAGATGTAGCTGCAACTTACAAAAATACGAAATATCCACTCAGTCGTCCACTGTACGTAGATACATTCGGTGTGAAGAATGCTATGTGCACAGCACTAGCGCTTTTCTTCTAGAATAAGTCGCCGCTCCTACACGTCTCTTGTCAACCTGCTAACGAAGAAAATACATACATAAGAGCACTCCAAAGTCATAAGATTGTGTATTTTTTAAAAGTGTTCATAATGTGTAATATAAAAGTATTTAAAGATGTAGCTGCAACTTACAAAAATACGAAGTATCCACTCAGTCGTCCACTGTACGTAGATACATCCGGTGTGAAGAATGCTATGTGCACAGCACTAGCGCATTTCTTCTATAGTATGACGTCGCTCCACACCACTTATCAACCTGCTAACGAATAAAATGCATACATAAGAGCACTCCAAAGTCATAAGATTGTGTAACTTTCAACAGTGTTCTTAAAGTGTAATATAAAAGTATTTAAAGATGTAGCTGCAACTTACAAAAATACGAAATATCCACTCAGTCGTCCACTGTACGTAGATACATTCGGTGTGAAGAATGCTATGTGCACAGCACTAGCGCTTTTCTTCTAGAATATGTCGCCGCTCCCACACGTCTCTTGTCAACCTGCTACCGAATAAAATGCATACATAAGAGCACTCCAAAGTCATAAGATTGTGTATTTTTAACAGTGTTCATAATGTGTAATATAAAAGTATTTAAAGATGTAGCTGCAACTTACAAAAATACGAAGTATCCACTCAGTCGTCCACTGTACGTAGATACATTCGGTGTGAAGAATGCTATGTGCACAGCACTAGCGCTTTTCTTCTAGAGTATGACGCCGCTCCACACCTCTTATCAACCTGCAACGAATAAAATGCATACATAAGAGCACTCCAAAGTCATAAGATTGTGTAATTTTCAACAGTGTTCTTAAAGTGTAATATAAAAGTATTTAAAGATGTAGCTGCAACTTACAAAAATACGAAATATCCACTCAGTCGTCCACTGTACGTAGATACATTCGGTGTGAAGAATGCTATGTGCACAGCACTAGCGCTTTTCTTCTAGAATAAGTCGCCGCTCCCACACGTCTCTTGTCAACCTGCTAACGAAGAAAATACATACATAAGAGCACTCCAAAGTCATAAGATTGTGTATTTTTTAAAAGTGTTCATAATGTGTAATATAAAAGTATTTAAAGATGTAGCTGCAACTTACAAAAATACGAAGTATCCACTCAGTCGTCCACTGTACGTAGATACATTCGGTGTGAAGAATGCTATGTGCACAGCACTAGCGCATTTCTTCTATAGTATGACGTCGCTCCACACCACTTATCAACCTGCTAACGAAAAAAATGCATACATAAGAGCACTCCAAAGTCATAAGATTGTGTAATTTTCAACAGTGTTCTTAAAGTGTAATATAAAAGTATTTAAAGATGTAGCTGCAACTTACAAAAATACGAAATATCCACTCAGTCGTCCACTGTACGTAGATACATTCGGTGTGAAGAATGCTATGTGCACAGCACTAGCGCTTTTCTTCTAGAATATGTCGCCGCTCCCACACGTCTCTTGTCAACCTGCTACCGAATAAAATGCATACATAAGAGCACTCCAAAGTCATAAGATTGTGTATTTTTAACAGTGTTCATAATGTGTAATATAAAAGTATTTAAAGATGTAGCTGCAACTTACAAAAATACGAAGTATCCACTCAGTCGTCCACTGTACGTAGATACATTCGGTGTGAAGAATGCTATGTGCACAGCACTAGCGCTTTTCTTCTACAGTATGACGCCGCTCCACACCTCTTATCAACCTGCAACGAATAAAATGCATACATAAGAGCACTCCAAAGTCATAAGATTGTGTAATTTTCAACAGTGTTCTTAAAGTGTAATATAAAAGTATTTAAAGATGTAGCTGCAACTTACAAAACTACGAAATATCCACTCAGTCGTCCACTGTACGTAGATACATTCGGTGTGAAGAATGCTATGTGCACAGCACTAGCGCTTTTCTTCTAGAACATGACGCCGTTCCACACGTCTCTTTTCAACCTGCTAACGAAGAAAATGCATACATAAGAGCACTCCAAAGTCATAAGATTGTGTAATTTTGAACAGAGTTCTTAATGTGTAATATAAAAGAATTCAAAGATGTAGCTGCAACTTACAAAAATACGAAATATCCACTCAGTCGTCCACTGTACGTAGATACATTCGGTGTCAAGAATGCTATGTGCACAGCACTAGCGCTTTTCTTCTAGAATATGTCGCCGCTCCCACACGTCTCTTGTCAACCTGCTACCGAATAAAATGCATACATAAGAGCACTCCAAAGTCATAAGATTGTGTATTTTAACAGTGTTCATAATGTGCAATATAAAAGTATTGAAAGATGTAGCTGCAACTTACAAAAATACGAAGTATCCACTCAGTCGTCCACTGTACGTAGATACATTCGGTTTGAAGAATGCTATGTGCACAGCAGTAGCGCTTTTCTTCTAGAATATGTCGCCGCTCCCACACGTCTCTTGTCAACCTGATAACGAAGAAAATGCATACATAACGGCACTCCAAAGGCATAAGATTGTGTAATTTTCAACAGTGTTTTTAATGTGTAATATAAAAGTATTTAAAGATGTAGCTGCAACTTACAAAAATACGAAATATCCACTCAATCGTTCACTGTACGTAGATACATTCGGTGTGAAGAATGCTATGTGCACAGCACTAGCGCTTTTCTTCTACAGTATGACGCCGCTCCACACCTCTTATCAACCTGCAACGAATAAAATGCATACATAAGAGCACTCCAAAGTCATAAGATTGTGTAATTTTCAACAGTGTTCTTAAAGTGTAATATAAAAGTATTTAAAGATGTAGCTGCAACTTACAAAAATACGAAATATCCACTCAGTCGTCCACTGTACATAGATACATTCGGTGTCAAGAATGCTATGTGCACAGCACTAGCGCTTTTCTTCTAGAACATGACGCCGTTCCACACGTCTCTTTTCAACCTGCTAACGAAGAAAATGCATACATAAGAGCACTCCAAAGTCATAAGATTGTGTAATTTTGAACAGAGTTCTTAATGTGTAATATAAAAGAATTCAAAGATGTAGCTGCAACTTACAAAAATACGAAATATCCACTCAGTCGTCCACTGTACGTAGATACATTCGGTGTCAAGAATGCTATGTGCACAGCACTAGCGCTTTTCTTCTAGAATATGTCGCCGCTCCACACGTCTCTTGTCAACCTGCTACCGAATAAAATGCATACATAAGAGCACTCCAAAGTCATAAGATTGTGTATTTTAACAGTGTTCATAATGTGCAATATAAAAGTATTGAAAGATGTAGCTGCAACTTACAAAAATACGAAGTATCCACTCAGTCGTCCACTGTACGTAGATACATTCGGTTTGAAGAATGCTATGTGCACAGCACTAGCGCTTTTCTTCTAGAGTATGACGCCGCTCCACACCTCTTATCAACCTGCAACGAATAAAATGCATACATAAGAGCACTCCAAAGTCATAAGATTGTGTAATTTTCAACAGTGTTCTTAAAGTGTAATATAAAAGTATTTAAAGATGTAGCTGCAACTTACAAAACTACGAAATATCCACTCAGTCGTCCACTGTACGTAGATACATTCGGTGTGAAGAATGCTATGTGCACAGCACTAGCGCTTTTCTTCTAGAACATGACGCCGTTCCACACGTCTCTTTTCAACCTGCTAACGAAGAAAATGCATACATAAGAGCACTCCAAAGTCATAAGATTGTGTAATTTTGAACAGAGTTCTTAATGTGTAATATAAAAGAATTCAAAGATGTAGCTGCAACTTACAAAAATACGAAATATCCACTCAGTCGTCCACTGTACGTAGATACATTCGGTATGAAGAATGCTATGTGCACAGCAAAAGCGCTTTTTTTCTAGAATATGACGCCGCTCCACACATCTCTTGTCAACCTGCTAACGAAGAAAATGCATACATAAGAGCACTCCAAAGTCATAAGATTGTGTAATTTTCAACAGTGTTCATAATGTGTAATATAAAAGTATTTAAAGATGTAGCTGCAACTTACAAAAATACGAAATATCCACTCAATCGTCCACTGTACGTAGATACATTCGGTGTGAAGAATGCTATGTGCACAGCACTAGCGCTTTTTTTCTAGAATATGACGCCGCTCCACACATCTCTTGTCAACCTGCTAACGAAGAAAATGCATACATAAGAGCTCTCCAAAGTCATAAGATTGTGTAATTTTCAACAGTGTTCTTAATGTGTAATATAAAAGTATTTAAAGATGTAGCTGCAACTTACAAAAATACGAAATATCCACTCAATCGTTCACTGTACGTAGATACATTCGGTGTGATGAATGCTATGTGCACAGCACTAGCGCTGTTCTTCTAGAATATGACGCCGCTCCACACATCTCTTGTCAAATTGCTAACGAAGGAAATGCATACATAAGTGCACTCCAAAGTCATAAGATTGTGTAATTTTCAACAGTGTTCTTAATGTGTAATATAAAAGTATTTAAAGATGTAGCCTGCAACTTATAAAAATACGCAATATCCACTCAGTCGTCCACTGTACATAGATACATTCGGGGTGAAGAATGCTATGTGCACAGCACTAGCGCTTTTCTTCTAGAATATGTCGCCGCTCCCACACGTCTCTTGTCAACCTGCTAACGAAGAAAATGCATACATAAGAGCACTCCAAAGTCATAAGGTTGTGTAATTTTCAACAGTGTCCACAATGTGTAATATAAAAGTATTTAAAGATGTAGCTGCAACTTACAAAAATACGAAATATCCAGTCAGTCGTCCACTGTACGTAGATACATTCGGTGTGAAGAATGCTATGTGCACAGCACTAGCGCTTTTCTTCTGGAATACGTCGCCGCTCCCACACGTCCCTTGTCAACCTGCTAACGAAGAAAATGCATACATAAGAGCACTCCAAAGTCATAAGATTGTGTAATTTTCAACAGTGTTCTTAATGTGTAATATAAAAGAATATAAAGTTGTAGCTGCAACTTACAAAAATACGAAATATCCCCTCATTCGTCCACTGTACGTAGATACATTCGGTGTCAAAAGTGCTATGTGCACAGCACTAGCGCTTTTCTTCTAGAATATGTCGCCGCTCCCACACGTCTCTTGTCAACCTGCTAACGAAGAAAATGCATACATAAGAGCACTCCAAAGTCATAAGATTGTGTAATTTTCAACAGTGTTCTTAATGTGTAATATAAAAGTATTTAAAGATGTAGCTGCAACTTACAAAAATACGAAATATCCACTCAGTCGTCCACTGTACGTAGATACATTCGGTGTGAAGAATGCTATGTGCACAGCACTAGCGCTTTTCTTCTGGAACATGTCGCCGCTCCCACACGTCTCTTGTCAACCTGCTAACGAAGAAAATGCATACATAAGGGCACTCCAAAGTCATAAGATTGTGTAATTTTCAACAGTGTTGTTAATGTGTAATACAAAAGTATTTAAAGATGCAGCTGCAACTTACAAAAATACGAAATATCCACTCAGTCGTCCACTGTACGTAGATACATTCGGTGTGAAGAATGCTATGTGCACAGCACTAGCGCTTTTCTTCTAGAATATGTCGCCGCTCCCACACGTCTCTTGTCAACCTGCTAACGAAGGAAATGCATACATAAGAGCACTCCAAAGTCATAAGATTGTGTAATTTTCAACAGTGTTTTTAGTGGGTAATATAGAAGTATTTCAAGATGTAGCTGCAACTTACAAAAATACGAAATATCCACTCAGTCGTCCACTGTACGTAGATACATTCGGTGTGAAGAATGCTATGTGCACAGCACTAGCGCTTTTCTTCTAGAATATGACGCCGCTCCACACGTCACTTGTCAACCTGCTAACGAAGAAAATGCATACATAAGAGCACTCCAAAGTCATAAGATTGTGTAATTTTCAACAGTGTTCTTAATGTGTAATATAAAAGTATTTAAAGATGTAGCTGCAACTTATAAAAATACGAAATATCCACTCAGTTGTCCACTGTACGTAGATACATTCGGTGTGAAGAATGCTATGTGCACAGCACTAGCGCTTTTCTTCTAGAATATGACGCCGCTCCACACGTCTCTTGTCAACCTGCTAACGAAGAAAATGCATACATAAGAGCACTCCACAGTCATAAGATTGTGTAATTTTCAACAGTGTTCTTAATGTGTAATATAAAAGTATTTAAAGATGTAGTTGCAACTTATAAAAATACGAAATATCCACTCAGTCGTCCACTGTACGTAGAGACATTCGGAGTGAAGAATGCTATGTGCACAGCACTAGCGCTTTTCTTCTAGAATATGTCGCCGCTCGACACGTCTCTTGTCAACCTGCTAACGAAGAAAATGCATACATAAGAGCACACCAAAGTCATAAGATTGTGTAATTTTCAACAGTGTTCTTAATGTGTAATATAAAAGTATTTAAAGATGTAGCTGCAACTTACAAAAATACGAAATATACACTCAGACGTCCACTGTACGCAGATACATTCGGTGTCAAAAATGCTATGTGCACAGCAGTAGCGCTTTTCTTCTAGAATGTGTCGCCGCTCCCACACGTCTCTTGTCAACCTGATAACGAAGAAAATGCATACATAAGGGCACTCCAAAGTCATAAGATTGTGTAATTTTCAACAGTGTTCTTAATGTGTAATATAAAAGTATTTAAAGATGTAGTTGCAACTTACAAAAATACGAAGTATCCACTCAGTCGTCCACTGTACGTAGATACATTCGGTTTGAAGAATGCTATGTGCACAGCACTAGCGCTTTTCTTCTAGAGTATGACGCCGCTCCACACCTCTTATCAACCTGCAACGAATAAAATGCATACATAAGAGCACTCCAAAGTCATAAGATTGTGTAATTTTCAACAGTGTTCTTAAAGTGTAATATAAAAGTATTTAAAGATGTAGCTGCAACTTACAAAACTACGAAATATCCACTCAGTCGTCCACTGTACGTAGATACATTCGGTGTGAAGAATGCTATGTGCACAGCACTAGCGCTTTTCTTCTAGAACATGACGCCGTTCCACACGTCTCTTTTCAACCTGCTAACGAAGAAAATGCATACATAAGAGCACTCCAAAGTCATAAGATTGTGTAATTTTGAACAGAGTTCTTAATGTGTAATATAAAAGAATTCAAAGATGTAGCTGCAACTTACAAAAATACGAAATATCCACTCAGTCGTCCACTGTACGTAGATACATTCGGTATGAAGAATGCTATGTGCACAGCAAAAGCGCTTTTTTTCTAGAATATGACGCCGCTCCACACATCTCTTGTCAACCTGCTAACGAAGAAAATGCATACATAAGAGCACTCCAAAGTCATAAGATTGTGTAATTTTCAACAGTGTTCATAATGTGTAATATAAAAGTATTTAAAGATGTAGCTGCAACTTACAAAAATACGAAATATCCACTCAATCGTCCACTGTACGTAGATACATTCGGTGTGAAGAATGCTATGTGCACAGCACTAGCGCT
This sequence comes from Schistocerca gregaria, assembly GCF_023897955.1. Taxonomy (NCBI): domain Eukaryota; kingdom Metazoa; phylum Arthropoda; class Insecta; order Orthoptera; family Acrididae; genus Schistocerca; species Schistocerca gregaria. The sequence continues at coordinate 251,644,308 of NC_064927.1, forward strand.
TTTTTTCTAGAATATGACGCCGCTCCACACATCTCTTGTCAACCTGCTAACGAAGAAAATGCATACATAAGAGCTCTCCAAAGTCATAAGATTGTGTAATTTTCAACAGTGTTCTTAATGTGTAATATAAAAGTATTTAAAGATGTAGCTGCAACTTACAAAAATACGAAATATCCACTCAATCGTTCACTGTACGTAGATACATTCGGTGTGATGAATGCTATGTGCACAGCACTAGCGCTGTTCTTCTAGAATATGACGCCGCTCCACACATCTCTTGTCAAATTGCTAACGAAGGAAATGCATACATAAGTGCACTCCAAAGTCATAAGATTGTGTAATTTTCAACAGTGTTCTTAATGTGTAATATAAAAGTATTTAAAGATGTAGCCTGCAACTTATAAAAATACGCAATATCCACTCAGTCGTCCACTGTACATAGATACATTCGGGGTGAAGAATGCTATGTGCACAGCACTAGCGCTTTTCTTCTAGAATATGTCGCCGCTCCCACACGTCTCTTGTCAACCTGCTAACGAAGAAAATGCATACATAAGAGCACTCCAAAGTCATAAGGTTGTGTAATTTTCAACAGTGTCCACAATGTGTAATATAAAAGTATTTAAAGATGTAGCTGCAACTTACAAAAATACGAAATATCCAGTCAGTCGTCCACTGTACGTAGATACATTCGGTGTGAAGAATGCTATGTGCACAGCACTAGCGCTTTTCTTCTGGAATACGTCGCCGCTCCCACACGTCCCTTGTCAACCTGCTAACGAAGAAAATGCATACATAAGAGCACTCCAAAGTCATAAGATTGTGTAATTTTCAACAGTGTTCTTAATGTGTAATATAAAAGAATATAAAGTTGTAGCTGCAACTTACAAAAATACGAAATATCCCCTCATTCGTCCACTGTACGTAGATACATTCGGTGTCAAAAGTGCTATGTGCACAGCACTAGCGCTTTTCTTCTAGAATATGTCGCCGCTCCCACACGTCTCTTGTCAACCTGCTAACGAAGAAAATGCATACATAAGAGCACTCCAAAGTCATAAGATTGTGTAATTTTCAACAGTGTTCTTAATGTGTAATATAAAAGTATTTAAAGATGTAGCTGCAACTTACAAAAATACGAAATATCCACTCAGTCGTCCACTGTACGTAGATACATTCGGTGTGAAGAATGCTATGTGCACAGCACTAGCGCTTTTCTTCTGGAACATGTCGCCGCTCCCACACGTCTCTTGTCAACCTGCTAACGAAGAAAATGCATACATAAGGGCACTCCAAAGTCATAAGATTGTGTAATTTTCAACAGTGTTGTTAATGTGTAATACAAAAGTATTTAAAGATGCAGCTGCAACTTACAAAAATACGAAATATCCACTCAGTCGTCCACTGTACGTAGATACATTCGGTGTGAAGAATGCTATGTGCACAGCACTAGCGCTTTTCTTCTAGAATATGTCGCCGCTCCCACACGTCTCTTGTCAACCTGCTAACGAAGGAAATGCATACATAAGAGCACTCCAAAGTCATAAGATTGTGTAATTTTCAACAGTGTTTTTAGTGGGTAATATAGAAGTATTTCAAGATGTAGCTGCAACTTACAAAAATACGAAATATCCACTCAGTCGTCCACTGTACGTAGATACATTCGGTGTGAAGAATGCTATGTGCACAGCACTAGCGCTTTTCTTCTAGAATATGACGCCGCTCCACACGTCACTTGTCAACCTGCTAACGAAGAAAATGCATACATAAGAGCACTCCAAAGTCATAAGATTGTGTAATTTTCAACAGTGTTCTTAATGTGTAATATAAAAGTATTTAAAGATGTAGCTGCAACTTATAAAAATACGAAATATCCACTCAGTTGTCCACTGTACGTAGATACATTCGGTGTGAAGAATGCTATGTGCACAGCACTAGCGCTTTTCTTCTAGAATATGACGCCGCTCCACACGTCTCTTGTCAACCTGCTAACGAAGAAAATGCATACATAAGAGCACTCCACAGTCATAAGATTGTGTAATTTTCAACAGTGTTCTTAATGTGTAATATAAAAGTATTTAAAGATGTAGTTGCAACTTATAAAAATACGAAATATCCACTCAGTCGTCCACTGTACGTAGAGACATTCGGAGTGAAGAATGCTATGTGCACAGCACTAGCGCTTTTCTTCTAGAATATGTCGCCGCTCCACACGTCTCTTGTCAACCTGCTAACGAAGAAAATGCATACATAAGAGCACACCAAAGTCATAAGATTGTGTAATTTTCAACAGTGTTCTTAATGTGTAATATAAAAGTATTTAAAGATGTAGCTGCAACTTACAAAAATACGAAATATACACTCAGACGTCCACTGTACGCAGATACATTCGGTGTCAAAAATGCTATGTGCACAGCAGTAGCGCTTTTCTTCTAGAATGTGTCGCCGCTCCCACACGTCTCTTGTCAACCTGATAACGAAGAAAATGCATACATAAGGGCACTCCAAAGTCATAAGATTGTGTAATTTTCAACAGTGTTCTTAATGTGTAATATAAAAGTATTTAAAGATGTAGTTGCAACTTACAAAATTACGAAATATCCACTCAGTCGCCACTGTACGTAGATACATTCGGTGTGAAGAATGCTATGTGCACAGCACTAGCGCTTTTCTTCTACAATATGACGCCGCTCCACACGTCTCTTGTCAACCTGCTAACGAAGAAAATGCATACATCAGAGCACTCCAAAGTCATAAGATTGTGTAATTTTCAACAGTTTTCTTAATGTGTAACATAAAAATATTTAAAGATGTAGCTGCAACTTACAAAAATACGAAATATCCACTCAGTCGTCCACTGTACGTAGATACATTCGGTGAGAAGAATGCTATGTGCACAGCACTAGCGCTTTTCTTCTAGAATATGTCGCCGCTCCCACACGTCTCTTGTCAACCTGCTAACGAAGAAAATGCATACATAAGAGCACTCACAAGTCATAAGATTGTGTAATTTTCAACAGTGTTCTTAATGTGTAATATAAAAGTATTTAAAGATGTAGCTGCAACTTACAAAAATACGAAAAATCCATTCAGTCGTCCACTGTACGTAGATACATTCGGTGTAAAGAATGCTATGTGCACAGCACTAGCGCTTTTCTTCTAGAATATGACGCCGCTCCACACGTCTCTTGTCAACCTGCTAACGAAGAAAATGCATACATAAGAGCACTCCAAAGTCATAAGATTGTGTTATTTTCAACAGTGTTCTTAATATGTAATATAAAAGTATTTAAAGATGTAGCTGCAACTTACAAAATTACGAAATATCCACTCAGTCGTCCACTGTACGTAGATACATTCGGTGTCAAGAATGCTATGTGCACAGCACTAGCGCTTTTCTTCTAGAATATGTCGCCGCTCCCACACGTCTCTTGTCAACCTGATAACGAAGAAAATGCGTAGATAAGGGCACTCCAAAGTCATAAGATTGTGTAATTTTCAACAGTGTTCTTAATGTGTAATATAAAAGTATTTAAAGATGTAGCTGCAACTTAGAAAAATACGAAATATCCACTCTGTCGTCCACTGCACGTAGATACATTCGGTGTCAAGAATGCTATGTGCACAGCAGTAGCGCTTTTCTTCTAGAATATGTCGCCGCACCCACACGTCACTTGTCAACCTGCTATCGAAGAAAATGCATACATAAGAGCACTCCAAAGTCATAAGATTGTACAATTTTCAACAGTGTTCATAATGTGTAATATAAAAGTATTTAAAGACATAGCTGCAACTAACAAAAATACGAAATATCCACTCAGTCGTCCACGGTACGTAGATACATTCGGTGAGAAGAATGCTATGTGCACAGCACTAGCGCTTTTCTTCTAGAATATGTCGCCGCTCCCACACGTCTCTTGTCAACCTGCTAACGAAGAAAATGCATACATAAGAGCACTCACAAGTCATAAGATTGTGTAATTTTCAACAGTGTTCTTAATGTGTAATATAAAAGTATTTAAAGATGTAGCTGCAACTTACAAAAATACGAAAAATCCATTCAGTCGTCCACTGTACGTAGATACATTCGGTGTGAAGAATGCTATGTGCACAGCACTAGCGCTTTTCTTCTAGAATATGACGCCGCTCCACACGTCTCTTGTCAACCTGCTAACGAAGAAAATGCATACATAAGAGCACTCCAAAGTCATAAGATTGTGTAATTTTCAACAGTGTTGTTAATGTGTAATATAAAAGTATTTAAAGATGCAGCTGCAACTTACAAAAATACGAAATATCCACTCAGTCGTCAACTGTACGTAGATACATTCGGTGTGAAGAATGCTATGTGCACAGCACTAGCGCTTTTCTTCTAGAATATGTCGCCGCTCCCACACGTCTCTTGTCAACCTGCTAACGAAGAAAATGCATACATAAGAGCACACCAAAGTCATAAGATTGTGTAATTTTCAACAGTGTTCTTAATGTGTAATATAAAAGTATTTAAAGATGTAGCTGCAACTTACAAAAATACGAAATATCCACTCAGACGTCCACTGTACGCAGATACATTCGGTGTCAAAAATGCTATGTGCACAGCAGTAGCGCTTTTCTTCTAGAATGTGTCGCCGCTCCCACACGTCTCTTGTCAACCTGATAACGAAGAAAATGCATACATAAGGGCACTCCAAAGTCATAAGATTGTGTAATTTTCAACAGTGTTCTTAATGTGTAATATAAAAGTATTTAAAGATATAGCTGCAACATACAAAAATACGAAATATCCACTCAGTCGTCCACTGTACGTAGATACATTCGGTGTGAAGAATGCTATGTGCACAGCACTAGCGCTTTTCTTCTAGAATATGACGCCGCTCCACACGTCTCTTGTCAACCTGGTAACGAAGAAAATGCATACATCAGAGCACTCCAAAGTCATAAGATTGTGTAATTTTCAACAGTTTTCTTAATGTGTAACATAAAAATATTTAAAGATGTAGCTGCAACATACAAAAATACGAAATATCCACTCAGTCGTCCACTGTACGTAGATACATTCGGTGTGAAGAATGCTATGTGCACAGCACTAGCGCTTTTCTTCTACAATATGACGCCGCTCCACACGTCTCTTGTCAACCTGCTAACGAAGAAAATGCATACATCAGAGCACTCCAAAGTCATAAGATTGTGTAATTTTCAACAGTTTTCTTAATGTGTAACATAAAAATATTTAAAGATGTAGCTGCAACTTACAAAAATACGAAATATCCACTCAGTCGTCCACTGTACGTAGATACATTCGGTGAGAAGAATGCTATGTGCACAGCACTAGCGCTTTTCTTCTAGAATATGTCGCCGCTCCCACACGTCTCTTGTCAACCTGCTAACGAAGAAAATGCATACATAAGAGCACTCACAAGTCATAAGATTGTGTAATTTTCAACAGTGTTCTTAATGTGTAATATAAAAGTATTTAAAGATGTAGCTGCAACTTACAAAAATACGAAAAATCCATTCAGTCGTCCACTGTACGTAGATACATTCGGTGTAAAGAATGCTATGTGCACAGCACTAGCGCTTTTCTTCTAGAATATGACGCCGCTCCACACGTCTCTTGTCAACCTGCTAACGAAGAAAATGCATACATAAGAGCACTCCAAAGTCATAAGATTGTGTTATTTTCAACAGTGTTCTTAATATGTAATATAAAAGTATTTAAAGATGTAGCTGCAACTTACAAAAATACGAAATATACACTCAGACGTCCACTGTACGCAGATACATTCGGTGTCAAAAATGCTATGTGCACAGCAGTAGCGCTTTTCTTCTAGAATGTGTCGCCGCTCCCACACGTCTCTTGTCAACCTGATAACGAAGAAAATGCATACATAAGGGCACTCCAAAGTCATAAGATTGTGTAATTTTCAACAGTGTTCTTAATGTGTAATATAAAAGTATTTAAAGATGTAGTTGCAACTTACAAAATTACGAAATATCCACTCAGTCGCCACTGTACGTAGATACATTCGGTGTGAAGAATGCTATGTGCACAGCACTAGCGCTTTTCTTCTACAATATGACGCCGCTCCACACGTCTCTTGTCAACCTGCTAACGAAGAAAATGCATACATCAGAGCACTCCAAAGTCATAAGATTGTGTAATTTTCAACAGTTTTCTTAATGTGTAACATAAAAATATTTAAAGATGTAGCTGCAACTTACAAAAATACGAAATATCCACTCAGTCGTCCACTGTACGTAGATACATTCGGTGAGAAGAATGCTATGTGCACAGCACTAGCGCTTTTCTTCTAGAATATGTCGCCGCTCCCACACGTCTCTTGTCAACCTGCTAACGAAGAAAATGCATACATAAGAGCACTCACAAGTCATAAGATTGTGTAATTTTCAACAGTGTTCTTAATGTGTAATATAAAAGTATTTAAAGATGTAGCTGCAACTTACAAAAATACGAAAAATCCATTCAGTCGTCCACTGTACGTAGATACATTCGGTGTAAAGAATGCTATGTGCACAGCACTAGCGCTTTTCTTCTAGAATATGACGCCGCTCCACACGTCTCTTGTCAACCTGCTAACGAAGAAAATGCATACAAAAGAGCACTCCAAAGTCATAAGATTGTGTTATTTTCAACAGTGTTCTTAATATGTAATATAAAAGTATTTAAAGATGTAGCTGCAACTTACAAAATTACGAAATATCCACTCAGTCGTCCACTGTACGTAGATACATTCGGTGTCAAGAATGCTATGTGCACAGCACTAGCGCTTTTCTTCTAGAATATGTCGCCGCTCCCACACGTCTCTTGTCAACCTGATAACGAAGAAAATGCGTAGATAAGGGCACTCCAAAGTCATAAGATTGTGTAATTTTCAACAGTGTTCTTAATGTGTAATATAAAAGTATTTAAAGATGTAGCTGCAACTTAGAAAAATACGAAATATCCACTCTGTCGTCCACTGCACGTAGATACATTCGGTGTCAAGAATGCTATGTGCACAGCAGTAGCGCTTTTCTTCTAGAATATGTCGCCGCACCCACACGTCACTTGTCAACCTGCTATCGAAGAAAATGCATACATAAGAGCACTCCAAAGTCATAAGATTGTACAATTTTCAACAGTGTTCATAATGTGTAATATAAAAGTATTTAAAGACATAGCTGCAACTAACAAAAATACGAAATATCCACTCAGTCGTCCACGGTACGTAGATACATTCGGTGAGAAGAATGCTATGTGCACAGCACTAGCGCTTTTCTTCTAGAATATGTCGCCGCTCCCACACGTCTCTTGTCAACCTGCTAACGAAGAAAATGCATACATAAGAGCACTCACAAGTCATAAGATTGTGTAATTTTCAACAGTGTTCTTAATGTGTAATATAAAAGTATTTAAAGATGTAGCTGCAACTTACAAAAATACGAAAAATCCATTCAGTCGTCCACTGTACGTAGATACATTCGGTGTGAAGAATGCTATGTGCACAGCACTAGCGCTTTTCTTCTAGAATATGTCGCCGCTCCCACACGTCTCTTGTCAACCTGCTAACGAAGGAAATGCATACATAAGAGCACTCCAAAGTCATAAGATTGTGTAATTTTCAAGAGTGTTTTTAGTGGGTAATATAGAAGTATTTCAAGATGTAGCTGCAACTTACAAAAATACGAAATATCCACTCAGTCGTCCACTGTACGTAGATACATTCGGTGTGAAGAATGCTATGTGCACAGCACTAGCGCTTTTCTTCTAGAATATGACGCCGCTCCACACGTCACTTGTCAACCTGCTAACGAAGAAAATGCATACATAAGAGCACTCCAAAGTCATAAGATTGTGTAATTTTCAACAGTGTTCTTAATGTGTAATATAAAAGTATTTAAAGATGTAGCTGCAACTTATAAAAATACGAAATATCCACTCAGTTGTCCACTGTACGTAGATACATTCGGTGTGAAGAATGCTATGTGCACAGCACTAGCGCTTTTCTTCTAGAATATGACGCCGCTCCACACGTCTCTTGTCAACCTGCTAACGAAGAAAATGCATACATAAGAGCACTCCACAGTCATAAGATTGTGTAATTTTCAACAGTGTTCTTAATGTGTAACATAAAAGTATTTAAAGATGTAGTTGCAACTTATAAAAATACGAAATATCCACTCAGTCGTCCACTGTACGTAGAGACATTCGGAGTGAAGAATGCTATGTGCACAGCACTAGCGCTTTTCTTCTAGAATATGTCGCCGCTCCACACGTCTCTTGTCAACCTGCTAACGAAGAAAATGCATACAAAAGAGCACTCCAAAGTCATAAGATTGTGTTATTTTCAACAGTGTTCTTAATATGTAATATAAAAGTATTTAAAGATGTAGCTGCAACTTACAAAATTACGAAATATCCACTCAGTCGTCCACTGTACGTAGATACATTCGGTGTCAAGAATGCTATGTGCACAGCACTAGCGCTTTTCTTCTAGAATATGTCGCCGCTCCCACACGTCTCTTGTCAACCTGATAACGAAGAAAATGCGTAGATAAGGGCACTCCAAAGTCATAAGATTGTGTAATTTTCAACAGTGTTCTTAATGTGTAATATAAAAGTATTTAAAGATGTAGCTGCAACTTAGAAAAATACGAAATATCCACTCTGTCGTCCACTGCACGTAGATACATTCGGTGTCAAGAATGCTATGTGCACAGCAGTAGCGCTTTTCTTCTAGAATATGTCGCCGCACCCACACGTCACTTGTCAACCTGCTATCGAAGAAAATGCATACATAAGAGCACTCCAAAGTCATAAGATTGTACAATTTTCAACAGTGTTCATAATGTGTAATATAAAAGTATTTAAAGACATAGCTGCAACTAACAAAAATACGAAATATCCACTCAGTCGTCCACGGTACGTAGATACATTCGGTGAGAAGAATGCTATGTGCACAGCACTAGCGCTTTTCTTCTAGAATATGTCGCCGCTCCCACACGTCTCTTGTCAACCTGCTAACGAAGAAAATGCATACATAAGAGCACTCACAAGTCATAAGATTGTGTAATTTTCAACAGTGTTCTTAATGTGTAATATAAAAGTATTTAAAGATGTAGCTGCAACTTACAAAAATACGAAAAATCCATTCAGTCGTCCACTGTACGTAGATACATTCGGTGTGAAGAATGCTATGTGCACAGCACTAGCGCTTTTCTTCTAGAATATGTCGCCGCTCCCACACGTCTCTTGTCAACCTGCTAACGAAGGAAATGCATACATAAGAGCACTCCAAAGTCATAAGATTGTGTAATTTTCAACAGTGTTTTTAGTGGGTAATATAGAAGTATTTCAAGATGTAGCTGCAACTTACAAAAATACGAAATATCCACTCAGTCGTCCACTGTACGTAGATACATTCGGTGTGAAGAATGCTATGTGCACAGCACTAGCGCTTTTCTTCTAGAATATGACGCCGCTCCACACGTCACTTGTCAACCTGCTAACGAAGAAAATGCATACATAAGAGCACTCCAAAGTCATAAGATTGTGTAATTTTCAACAGTGTTCTTAATGTGTAATATAAAAGTATTTAAAGATGTAGCTGCAACTTATAAAAATACGAAATATCCACTCAGTTGTCCACTGTACGTAGATACATTCGGTGTGAAGAATGCTATGTGCACAGCACTAGCGCTTTTCTTCTAGAATATGACGCCGCTCCACACGTCTCTTGTCAACCTGCTAACGAAGAAAATGCATACATAAGAGCACTCCACAGTCATAAGATTGTGTAATTTTCAACAGTGTTCTTAATGTGTAACATAAAAGTATTTAAAGATGTAGTTGCAACTTATAAAAATACGAAATATCCACTCAGTCGTCCACTGTACGTAGAGACATTCGGAGTGAAGAATGCTATGTGCACAGCACTAGCGCTTTTCTTCTAGAATATGTCGCCGCTCCACACGTCTCTTGTCAACCTGCTAACGAAGAAAATGCATACATAAGAGCACACCAAAGTCATAAGATTGTGTAATTTTCAACAGTGTTCTTAATGTGTAATATAAAAGTATTTAAAGATGTAGCTGCAACTTACAAAAATACGAAATATACACTCAGACGTCCACTGTACGCAGATACATTCGGTGTCAAAAATGCTATGTGCACAGCAGTAGCGCTTTTCTTCTAGAATGTGTCGCCGCTCCCACACGTCTCTTGTCAACCTGATAACGAAGAAAATGCATACATAAGGGCACTCCAAAGTCATAAGATTGTGTAATTTTCAACAGTGTTCTTAATGTGTAATATAAAAGTATTTAAAGATGTAGTTGCAACTTACAAAATTACGAAATATCCACTCAGTCGCCACTGTACGTAGATACATTCGGTGTGAAGAATGCTATGTGCACAGCACTAGCGCTTTTCTTCTACAATATGACGCCGCTCCACACGTCTCTTGTCAACCTGCTAACGAAGAAAATGCATACATCAGAGCACTCCAAAGTCATAAGATTGTGTAATTTTCAACAGTTTTCTTAATGTGTAACATAAAAATATTTAAAGATGTAGCTGCAACTTACAAAAATACGAAATATCCACTCAGTCGTCCACTGTACGTAGATACATTCGGTGAGAAGAATGCTATGTGCACAGCACTAGCGCTTTTCTTCTAGAATATGTCGCCGCTCCCACACGTCTCTTGTCAACCTGCTAACGAAGAAAATGCATACATAAGAGCACTCACAAGTCATAAGATTGTGTAATTTTCAACAGTGTTCTTAATGTGTAATATAAAAGTATTTAAAGATGTAGCTGCAACTTACAAAAATACGAAAAATCCATTCAGTCGTCCACTGTACGTAGATACATTCGGTGTAAAGAATGCTATGTGCACAGCACTAGCGCTTTTCTTCTAGAATATGACGCCGCTCCACACGTCTCTTGTCAACCTGCTAACGAAGAAAATGCATACATAAGAGCACTCCAAAGTCATAAGATTGTGTTATTTTCAACAGTGTTCTTAATATGTAATATAAAAGTATTTAAAGATGTAGCTGCAACTTACAAAATTACGAAATATCCACTCAGTCGTCCACTGTACGTAGATACATTCGGTGTCAAGAATGCTATGTGCACAGCACTAGCGCTTTTCTTCTAGAATATGTCGCCGCTCCCACACGTCTCTTGTCAACCTGATAACGAAGAAAATGCGTAGATAAGGGCACTCCAAAGTCATAAGATTGTGTAATTTTCAACAGTGTTCTTAATGTGTAATATAAAAGTATTTAAAGATGTAGCTGCAACTTAGAAAAATACGAAATATCCACTCTGTCGTCCACTGCACGTAGATACATTCGGTGTCAAGAATGCTATGTGCACAGCAGTAGCGCTTTTCTTCTAGAATATGTCGCCGCACCCACACGTCACTTGTCAACCTGCTATCGAAGAAAATGCATACATAAGAGCACTCCAAAGTCATAAGATTGTACAATTTTCAACAGTGTTCATAATGTGTAATATAAAAGTATTTAAAGACATAGCTGCAACTAACAAAAATACGAAATATCCACTCAGTCGTCCACGGTACGTAGATACATTCGGTGAGAAGAATGCTATGTGCACAGCACTAGCGCTTTTCTTCTAGAATATGTCGCCGCTCCCACACGTCTCTTGTCAACCTGCTAACGAAGAAAATGCATACATAAGAGCACTCACAAGTCATAAGATTGTGTAATTTTCAACAGTGTTCTTAATGTGTAATATAAAAGTATTTAAAGATGTAGCTGCAACTTACAAAAATACGAAAAATCCATTCAGTCGTCCACTGTACGTAGATACATTCGGTGTGAAGAATGCTATGTGCACAGCACTAGCGCTTTTCTTCTAGAATATGACGCCGCTCCACACGTCTCTTGTCAACCTGCTAACGAAGAAAATGCATACATAAGAGCACTCCAAAGTCATAAGATTGTGTAATTTTCAACAGTGTTGTTAATGTGTAATATAAAAGTATTTAAAGATGCAGCTGCAACTTACAAAAATACGAAATATCCACTCAGTCGTCAACTGTACGTAGATACATTCGGTGTGAAGAATGCTATGTGCACAGCACTAGCGCTTTTCTTCTAGAATATGTCGCCGCTCCCACACGTCTCTTGTCAACCTGCTAACGAAGAAAATGCATACATAAGAGCACACCAAAGTCATAAGATTGTGTAATTTTCAACAGTGTTCTTAATGTGTAATATAAAAGTATTTAAAGATGTAGCTGCAACTTACAAAAATACGAAATATCCACTCAGACGTCCACTGTACGCAGATACATTCGGTGTCAAAAATGCTATGTGCACAGCAGTAGCGCTTTTCTTCTAGAATGTGTCGCCGCTCCCACACGTCTCTTGTCAACCTGATAACGAAGAAAATGCATACATAAGGGCACTCCAAAGTCATAAGATTGTGTAATTTTCAACAGTGTTCTTAATGTGTAATATAAAAGTATTTAAAGATATAGCTGCAACATACAAAAATACGAAATATCCACTCAGTCGTCCACTGTACGTAGATACATTCGGTGTGAAGAATGCTATGTGCACAGCACTAGCGCTTTTCTTCTAGAATATGACGCCGCTCCACACGTCTCTTGTCAACCTGGTAACGAAGAAAATGCATACATCAGAGCACTCCAAAGTCATAAGATTGTGTAATTTTCAACAGTTTTCTTAATGTGTAACATAAAAATATTTAAAGATGTAGCTGCAACATACAAAAATACGAAATATCCACTCAGTCGTCCACTGTACGTAGATACATTCGGTGTGAAGAATGCTATGTGCACAGCACTAGCGCTTTTCTTCTACAATATGACGCCGCTCCACACGTCTCTTGTCAACCTGCTAACGAAGAAAATGCATACATCAGAGCACTCCAAAGTCATAAGATTGTGTAATTTTCAACAGTTTTCTTAATGTGTAACATAAAAATATTTAAAGATGTAGCTGCAACTTACAAAAATACGAAATATCCACTCAGTCGTCCACTGTACGTAGATACATTCGGTGAGAAGAATGCTATGTGCACAGCACTAGCGCTTTTCTTCTAGAATATGTCGCCGCTCCCACACGTCTCTTGTCAACCTGCTAACGAAGAAAATGCATACATAAGAGCACTCACAAGTCATAAGATTGTGTAATTTTCAACAGTGTTCTTAATGTGTAATATAAAAGAATTTAAAGATGTAGCTGCAACTTACAAAAATACGAAAAATCCATTCAGTCGTCCACTGTACGTAGATACATTCGGTGTAAAGAATGCTATGTGCACAGCACTAGCGCTTTTCTTCTAGAATATGACGCCGCTCCACACGTCTCTTGTCAACCTGCTAACGAAGAAAATGCATACATAAGAGCACTCCAAAGTCATAAGATTGTGTTATTTTCAACAGTGTTCTTAATATGTAATATAAAAGTATTTAAAGATGTAGCTGCAACTTACAAAATTACGAAATATCCACTCAGTCGTCCACTGTACGTAGATACATTCGGTGTCAAGAATGCTATGTGCACAGCACTAGCGCTTTTCTTCTAGAATATGTCGCCGCTCCCACACGTCTCTTGTCAACCTGATAACGAAGAAAATGCGTAGATAAGGGCACTCCAAAGTCATAAGATTGTGTAATTTTCAACAGTGTTCTTAATGTGTAATATAAAAGTATTTAAAGATGTAGCTGCAACTTAGAAAAATACGAAATATCCACTCTGTCGTCCACTGCACGTAGATACATTCGGTGTCAAGAATGCTATGTGCACAGCAGTAGCGCTTTTCTTCTAGAATATGTCGCCGCACCCACACGTCACTTGTCAACCTGCTATCGAAGAAAATGCATACATAAGAGCACTCCAAAGTCATAAGATTGTACAATTTTCAACAGTGTTCATAATGTGTAATATAAAAGTATTTAAAGACATAGCTGCAACTTACAAAAATACGAAATATCCACTCAGTCGTCCACGGTACGTAGATACATTCGGTGAGAAGAATGCTATGTGCACAGCACTAGCGCTTTTCTTCTAGAATATGTCGCCGCTCCCACACGTCTCTTGTCAACCTGCTAACGAAGAAAATGCATACATAAGAGCACTCACAAGTCATAAGATTGTGTAATTTTCAACAGTGTTCTTAATGTGTAATATAAAAGTATTTAAAGATGTAGCTGCAACTTACAAAAATACGAAAAATCCATTCAGTCGTCCACTGTACGTAGATACATTCGGTGTGAAGAATGCTATGTGCACAGCACTAGCGCTTTTCTTCTAGAATATGACGCCGCTCCACACGTCTCTTGTCAACCTGCTAACGAAGAAAATGCATACATAAGAGCACTCCAAAGTCATAAGATTGTGTAATTTTCAACAGTGTTGTTAATGTGTAATATAAAAGTATTTAAAGATGCAGCTGCAACTTACAAAAATACGAAATATCCACTCAGTCGTCAACAGTACGTAGATACATTCGGTGTGAAGAATGCTATGTGCACAGCACTAGCGCTTTTCTTCTAGAATATGTCGCCGCTCCCACACGTCTCTTGTCAACCTGCTAACGAAGAAAATGCATACATAAGAGCACACCAAAGTCATAAGATTGTGTAATTTTCAACAGTGTTCTTAATGTGTAATATAAAAGTATTTAAAGATGTAGCTGCAACTTACAAAAATACGAAATATCCACTCAGACGTCCACTGTACGCAGATACATTCGGTGTCAAAAATGCTATGTGCACAGCAGTAGCGCTTTTCTTCTAGAATGTGTCGCCGCTCCCACACGTCTCTTGTCAACCTGATAACGAAGAAAATGCATACATAAGGGCACTCCAAAGTCATAAGATTGTGTAATTTTCAACAGTGTTCTTAATGTGTAATATAAAAGTATTTAAAGATGTAGCTGCAACTTACAAAAATACGAAATATCCACTCAGTCGTCCACTGTAAGTAGATACATTCGGTGTGAAGAATGCTATGTGCACAGCACTAGCGCTTTTCTTCTAGAATATGTGCCGCTCCCACACGTCTCTTGTCAAACTGCTAACGAGGAAAATGCATACATAAGAGCACTCCAAAGTCATAAGATTGTGTAATTTTCAACAGTGTTCTTAATGTGTAATATAAAAGTATTTAAAGATGTAGTTGCAACTTACAAAATTACGAAATATCCACTCAGTCACCACTGTACGTAGATACATTCGGTGTGAAGAATGCTATGTGCACAGCACTAGCACTTTTCTTCTAGAATATGTCGCCGCTCCCACACGTCTCTTGTCAACCTGCTAACGAAGAAAATGCATACATAAGAGCACTCCAAAGTCATAAGATTGTGTAATTTTCAACATAGTTCTTAATGTGTAATATAAAAGTATTTAAAGATATAGCTGCAACATACAAAAATACGAAATATCCACTCAGTCGTCCACTGTACGTAGATACATTCGGTGTGATGAATGCTATGTGCACAGCACTAGCGCTTTTCTTCTACAATATGACGCCGCTCCACACGTCTCTTGTCAACCTGCTAACGAAGAAAATGCATACATCAGAGCACTCCAAAGTCATAAGATTGTGTAATCTTCAACAGTTTTC
This sequence comes from Schistocerca gregaria, assembly GCF_023897955.1. Taxonomy (NCBI): domain Eukaryota; kingdom Metazoa; phylum Arthropoda; class Insecta; order Orthoptera; family Acrididae; genus Schistocerca; species Schistocerca gregaria. The sequence goes on from NC_064927.1 coordinate 251,659,944, forward strand.
TTAATGTGTAACATAAAAATATTTAAAGATGTAGCTGCAACTTACAATAATACGAAATATCCACTCAGTCGTCCACTGTAATTAGATACATTTGGAGTGAAGAATGCTATGTGCACAGCACTAGCGCTTTTCTTCTAGAATATGTCGCCGCTCCCACACGTCTCTTGTCAACCTGCTAACGAAGAAAATGCATACATAAGAGCACTCACAAGTCATAAGATTGTGTAATTTTCAACAGTGTTCTTAATGTGTAATATAAAAGTATTTAAAGATGTAGCTGCAACTTACAAAAATACGAAAAATCCATTCAGTCGTCCACTGTACGTAGACACATTCGGTGTGAAGAATGCTATGTGCACAGCACTAGCGCTTTTCTTCTAGAATATGACGCCGCTCCACACGTCTCTTGTCAACCTGCTAACGAAGAAAATGCATACATAAGAGCACTCCAAAGTCATAAGATTGTGTTATTTTCAACAGTGTTCTTAATATGTAATATAAAAGTATTTAAAGATGTAGCTGCAACTTACAAAATTACGAAATATCCACTCAGTCGTCCACTGTACGTAGATACATTCGGTGTCAAGAATGCTATGTGCACAGCACTAGCGCTTTTCTTCTAGAATATGTCGCCGCTCCCACACGTCTCTTGTCAACCTGATAACGAAGAAAATGCGTAGATAAGGGCACTCCAAAGTCATAAGATTGTGTAATTTTCAACAGTGTTCTTAATGTGTAATATAAAAGTATTTAAAGATGTAGCTGCAACTTACAAAAATACAAAATATCCACTCTGTCGTCCACTGCACGTAGATACATTCGGTGTCAAGAATGCTATGTGCACAGCAGTAGCGCTTTTCTTCTAGAATATGTCGCCGCACCCACACGTCACTTCTCAACCTGCTATCGAAGAAAATGCATACATAAGAGCACTCCAAAGTCATAAGATTGTACAATTTTCAACAGTGTTCATAATGTGTAATATAAAAGTATTTAAAGATGTAGCTGCAACTTACAAAAATACGAAATATCCACTCAGTCGTCCACTGTACGTAGATACATTCGGTGTGAAGAATGCTATGTGCACAGCACTAGCGCTTTTCTTCTAGAATATGTCGCCGCTCCCACACGTCTCTTGTCAAACTGCTAACGAGGAAAATGCATACATAAGAGCACTCCAAAGTCATAAGATTGTGTAATTTTCAACAGTGTTCTTAAAGTGTAATATAAAAGTATTTAAAGATGTAGTTGCAACTTACAAAATTACGAAATATCCACTCAGTCGCCACTGTACGTAGATACATTCGGTGTGAAGAATGCTATGTGCACAGCACTAGCACTTTTCTTCTAGAATATGTCGCCGCTCCCACACGTCTCTTGTCAACCTGCTAACGAAGAAAATGCATACATAAGAGCACTCCAAAGTCATAAGATTGTGTAATTTTCAACATAGTTCTTAATGTGTAATATAAAAGTATTTAAAGATATAGCTGCAACATACAAAAATACGAAATATCCACTCAGTCGTCCACTGTACGTAGATACATTCGGTGTGAAGAATGCTATGTGCACAGCACTAGCGCTTTTCTTCTACAATATGACGCCGCTCCACACGTCTCTTGTCAACCTGCTAACGAAGAAAATGCATACATCAGAGCACTCCAAAGTCATAAGATTGTGTAATTTTCAACAGTTTTCTTAATGTGTAACATAAAAATATTTAAAGATGTAGCTGCAACTTACAAAAATACGAAATATCCACTCAGTCGTCCACTGTACGTAGATACATTCGGTGAGAAGAATGCTATGTGCACAGCACTAGCGCTTTTCTTCTAGAATATGTCGCCGCTCCCACACGTCTCTTGTCAACCTGCTAACGAAGAAAATGCATACATAAGAGCACTCACAAGTCATAAGATTGTGTAATTTTCAACAGTGTTCTTAATGTGTAATATAAAGGTATTTAAAGATGTAGCTGCAACTTACAAAAATACGAAAAATCCATTCAGTCGTCCACTGTACGTAGATACATTCGGTGTGAAGAATGCTATGTGCACAGCACTAGCGCTTTTCTTCTAGAATATGACGCCGCTCCACACGTCTCTTGTCAACCTGCTAACGAAGAAAATGCATACATAAGAGCACTCCAAAGTCATAAGATTGTGTTATTTTCAACAGTGTTCTTAATATGTAATATAAAAGTATTTAAAGATGTAGCTGCAACTTACAAAATTACGAAATATCCACTCAGTCGTCCACTGTACGTAGATACATTCGGTGTCAAGAATGCTATGTGCACAGCACTAGCGCTTTTCTTCTAGAATATGTCGCCGCTCCCACACGTCTCTTGTCAACCTGATAACGAAGAAAATGCGTAGATAAGGGCACTCCAAAGTCATAAGATTGTGTAATTTTCAACAGTGTTCTTAATGTGTAATATAAAAGTATTTAAAGATGTAGCTGCAACTTACAAAAATACGAAATATCCACTCTGTCGTCCACTGCACGTAGATACATTCGGTGTCAAGAATGCTATGTGCACAGCAGTAGCGCTTTTCTTCTAGAATATGTCGCCGCACCCACACGTCACTTGTCAACCTGCTGTCGAAGAAAATGCATACATAAGAGCACTCCAAAATCATAAGATTGTACAATTTTCAACAGTGTTCATAATGTGTAATATAAAAGTATTTAAAGACATAGCTGCAACTTACAAAAATACGAAATATCCACTCAGTCGTCCACGGTACGTAGATACATTCGGTGAGAAGAATGCTATGTGCACAGCACTAGCGCTTTTCTTCTAGAATATGTCGCCGCTCCCACACGTCTCTTGTCAACCTGCTAACGAAGAAAATGCATACATAAGAGCACTCACAAGTCATAAGATTGTGTAATTTTCAACAGTGTTCTTAATGTGTAATATAAAAGTATTTAAAGATGTAGCTGCAACTTACAAAAATACGAAAAATCCATTCAGTCGTCCACTGTACTTAGATACATTCGGTGTGAAGAATGCTATGTGCACAGCACTAGCGCTTTTCTTCTAGAATATGACGCCGCTAAACACGTCTCTTATCAACCTGCTAACGAAGAAAATGCATACATAAGAGCACTCCAAAGTCATAAGATTGTGTAATTTCCAACAGTGTTGTTAATGTGTAATATAAAAGTATTTAAAGATGCAGCTGCAACTTACAAAAATACGAAATATCCACTCAGTCGTCCACTGTACGTAGATACATTCGGTGTGAAGAATGCTATGTGCACAGCACTAGCGCTTTTCTTCTAGAATATGACGCCGCTCCACACGTCTCTTGTCAACCTGCTAACGAAGAAAATGCATACATAAGAGCACTCCACAGTCATAAGATTGTGTAATTTTCAACAGTGTTCTTAATGTGTAATATAAAAGTATTTAAAGATGTAGCTGCAACTTATAAAAATACGAAATATCCACTCAGACGTCCACTGTACGCAGATACATTCGGTGTCAAAAATGCTATGTGCACAGCAGTAGCGCTTTTCTTCTAGAATGTGTCGCCGCTCCCACACGTCTCTTGTCAACCTGATAACGAAGAAAATGCATACATAAGGGCACTCCAAAGTCATAAGATTGTGTAATTTTCAACAGTGTTTTTAGCGTGTAATATAAAAGTATTTAAAGATGTAGCTGCAACTTACAAAAATACGAAATATCCACTCAGTCGTCCACTGTACGTAGATACATTCGGTGTGAAGAATGCTATGTGCACAGCACTAGCGCTTTTCTTCTAGAATATGTCGCCGCTCCCACACGTCTCTTGTCAAACTGCTAACGAGGAAAATGCATACATAAGAGCACTCCAAAGTCATAAGATTGTGTAATTTTCAACAGTGTTCTTAATGTGTAATATAAAAGTATTTAAAGATGTAGTTGCAACTTACAAAATTACGAAATATCCACTCAGTCGCCACTGTACGTAGATACATTCGGTGTGAGGAATGCTATGTGCACAGCACTAGCACTTTTCTTCTAGAATATGTCGCCGCTCCCACACGTCTCTTGTCAACCTGCTAACGAAGAAAATGCATACATAAGAGCACTCCAAAGTCATAAGATTGTGTAATTTTCAACATAGTTCTTAATGTGTAATATAAAAGTATTTAAAGATATAGCTGCAACATACAAAAATACGAAATATCCACTCAGTCGTCCACTGTACGTAGATACATTCGGTGTGAAGAATGCTATGTGCACAGCACTAGCGCTTTTCTTCTACAATATGACGCCGCTACACACGTCTCTTGTCAACCTGCTAACGAAGGAAATGCATACATAAGAGCACTCCAAAGTCATAAGATTGTGTAATTTTCAACAGTGTTTTTAGTGGGTAATATAGAAGTATTTAAAGATGTAGCTGCAACTTACAAAAATTCGAAATATCCACTCAGGCGTCCACTGTACGTAGATACATTCGGTGTGAAGAATGCTATGTGCACAGCACTAGCGCTTTTCTTCTAGAATATGACGCCGCTCCACACGTCTCTTGTCAACCTGCTAACGAAGAAAATGCATACATAAGAACACTCCAAAGTCATAAGATTGTGTAATTTTCAACAGTGTTCTTAATGTGTAATATTAAAGTATTTAAAGATGTAGCTGCAACTTATAAAAATACGAAATATCCACTCAGTCGTCCACTGTACATAGATACATTCGGTGTGAAGAATGCTATGTGCACAGCACAAGCGCTTTTCTTCTAGAATATGACGCCGCTCCACACGTCTCTTGTCAACCTGCTAACGAAGAAAATGCATACATAAGAGCACTCCACAGTCATAAGATTGTGTAATTTTCAACAGTGTTCTTAATGTGTAATATAAAAGTATTTAATGATGTAGCTGCAACTTATAAAAATACGAAATATCCACTCAGACGTCCACTGTACGCAGATACATTCGGTGTCAAAAATGCTATGTGCACAGCAGTAGCGCTTTTCTTCTAGAATGTGTCGCCGCTCCCACACGTCTCTTGTCAACTTGATAACGAAGAAAATGCATACATAAGGGCACTCCAAAGTCATAAGATTGTGTAATTTTCAACAGTGTTTTTAGCGTGTAATATAAAAGTATTTAAAGATGTAGCTGCAACTTACAAAAATACGAAATATCCACTCAGTCGTCCACTGTACGTAGATACATTCGGTGTGAAGAATGCTATGTGCACAGCACTAGCGCTTTTCTTCTAGAATATGTCGCCGCTCCCACACGTCTCTTGTCAACCTGCTAACGAAGAAAATGCATACATAAGAGCACTCCAAAGTCATAAGATTGTGTAATTTTCAACATAGTTCTTAATGTGTAATATAAAAGTATTTAAAGATATAGCTGCAACATACAAAAATACGAAATATCCACTCAGTCGTCCACTGTACGTAGATACATTCGGTGTGAAGAATGCTATGTGCACAGCACTAGCGCTTTTCTTCTAGAATATGACGCCGCTCCACACGTCTCTTGTCAACCTGCTAACGAAGAAAATGCATACATAAGAGCACTCCAAAGTCATAAGATTGTGTTATTTTCAACAGTGTTCTTAATATGTAATATAAAAGTATTTAAAGATGTAGCTGCAACATACAAAAATACGAAATATCCACTCAGTCGTCCACTGTACGTAGATACATTCGGTGAGAAGAATGCTATGTGCACAGCACTAGCGCTTTTCTTCTAGAATATGTCGCCGCTCCCACACGTCTCTTGTCAACCTGCTAACGAAGAAAATGCATACATAAGAGCACTCACAAGTCATAAGATTGTGTAATTTTTAACAGTGTTCTTAATGTGTAATATAAAAGTATTTAAAGATGTAGCTGCAACTTACAAAAATACGAAAAATCCATTCAGTCGTCCACTGTACGTAGATACATTCGGTGTGAAGAATGCTATGTGCACAGCACTAGCGCTTTTCTTCTAGAATATGACGCCGCTCCACACGTCTCTTGTCAACCTGCTAACGAAGAAAATGCATACGTAAGAGCACTCCAAAGTCATAAGATTGTGTAATTTTCAACAGTGTTGTTAATGTGTAATATAAAAGTATTTAAAGATGCAGCTGCAACTTACAAAAATACGAAATATCCACTCAGTCGTCCACTGTACGTAGATACATTCGGTGTGAAGAATGCTATGTGCACAGCACTAGCGCTTTTCTTCTAGAATATGTCGCCGCTCCCACACGTCTCTTGTCAACCTGCTAACGAAGGAAATGCATACATAAGAGCACTCCAAAGTCATAAAATTGTGTAATTTTCAACAGTGTTTTTAGTGGCTAATATAGAAGTATTTAAAGATGTAGCTGCAACTTACAAAAATACGAAATATCCACTCAGTCGTCCACTGTACGTAGATACATTCGGTGTGAAGAATGCTATGTGCACAGCACTAGCGCTTTTCTTCTAGAATATGACGCCGCTCCACATGTCTCTTGTCAACCTGCTAACGAAGAAAATGCATACATAAGAGCACTCCAAAGTCATAAGATTGTGTAATTTTCAACAGTGTTCTTAATGTGTAATATAAAAGTATTTAAAGATGTAGCTGCAACTTACAAAAATACGAAATATCCACTCAGTCGTCCACTGTACGTAGATACATTCGGTGTGAAGAATGCTATGTGCACAGCACTAGCGCTTTTCTTCTAGAATATGACGCCGCTCCACACGTCTCTTGTCAACCTGCTAACGAAGAAAATGCATACATAAGAGCACTCCACAGTCATAAGATTGTGTAATTTTCAACAGTGTTCTTAATGTGTAATATAAAAGTATTTAAAGATGTAGCTGCAACTTATAAAAATACGAAATATCCACTCAGACGTCCACTGTACGCAGATACATTCGGTGTGAAGAATGCTATGTGCACAGCACTAGCGCTTTTCTTCTAGAATATGTCGCCGCTCCCACACGTCTCTTGTCAAACTGCTAACGAGGAAAATGCATACATAAGAGCACTCCAAAGTCATAAGATTGTGTCATTTTCAACAGTGTTCTTAATGTGTAATATAAAAGTATTTAAAGATGTAGTTGCAACTTACAAAATTACGAAATATCCACTCAGTCGCCACTGTACGTAGATACATTCGGTGTGAAGAATGCTATGTGCACAACACTAGCACTTTTCTTCTAGAATATGTCGCCGCTCCCACACGTCTCTTGTCAACCTGCTAACGAAGAAAATGCATACATAAGAGCACTCCAAAGTCATAAGATTGTGTAATTTTCAACATAGTTCTTAATGTGAAATATAAAAGTATTTAAAGATATAGCTGCAACATACAAAAATACGAAATATATACTCAGTCGTCCACTGTACGTAGATACATTCGGTGTGAAGAATGCTATGTGCACAGCACTAGCGCTTTTCTTCTACAATATGACGCCGCTCCACACGTCTCTTGTCAACCTGCTAACGAAGAAAATGCATACATCAGAGCACTCCAAAGTCATAAGATTGTGTAATTTTCAACAGTTTTCTTAATGTGAAACATAAAAATATTTAAAGATGTAGCTGCAACTTACAAAAATACGAAATATCCACTCAGTCGTCCACTGTACGTAGATACATTCGGTGAGAAGAATGCTATGTGCACAGCACTAGCGCTTTTCTTCTAGAATATGTCGCCGCCCCCACACGTCTCTTGTCAACCTGCTAACGAAGAAAATGCATACATAAGAGCACTCACAAGTCATAAGATTGTGTAATTTTCAACAGTGTTCTTAATGTGTAATATAAAAGTATTTAAAGATGCAGCTGCAACTTACAAAAATACGAAATATCCACTCAGTCGTCCACTGTACGTAGATACATTCGGTGTGAAGAATGCTATGTGCACAGCACTAGCGCTTTTCTTCTAGAATATGTCGCCGCTCCCACACGTCTCTTGTCAACCTGCTAACGAAGGAAATGCATACATAAGAGCACTCCAAAGTCATAAGATTGTGTAATTTTCAACAGTGTTTTTAGTGGGTAATATAGAAGTATTTAAAGATGTAGCTGCAACTTACAAAAATACGAAATATCCACTCAGGCGTCCACTGTACGTAGATACATTCGGTGTGAAGAATGCTATGTGCACAGCACTAGCGCTTTTCTTCTAGAATATGACGCCGCTCCACCCGTCTCTTGTCAACCTGCTAACGAAGAAAATGCATACATAAGAGCACTCCACAGTCATAAGATTGTGTAATTTTCAACAGTGTTCTTAATGTGTAATATAAAAGTATTTAAACATGTAGCTGCAACTTATAAAAATACGAAATATCCACTCAGACGTCCACTGTACGCAGATACATTCGGTGTCAAAAATGCTATGTGCACAGCAGTAGCGCTTTTCTTCTAGAATGTGTCGCCGCTCCCACACGTCTCTTGTCAACCTGATAACGAAGAAAATGCATACATAAGGGCACTCCAAAGTCATAAGATTGTGTAATTTTCAACAGTGTTTTTAGCGTGTAATATAAAAGTATTTAAAGATGTAGCTGCAACTTACAAAAATACGAAATATCCACTCAGTCGTCCACTGTACGTAGATACATTCGGTGTGAAGAATGCTATGTGCACAGCACTAGCGCTTTTCTTCTAGAATATGTCGCCGCTCCCACACGTCTCTTGTAAAACTGCTAACGAGGAAAATGCATACATAAGAGCACTCCAAAGTCATAAGATTGTGTAATTTTCAACAGTGTTCTTAATGTGTAATATAAAAGTATTTAAAGATGTAGTTGCAACTTACAAAATTACGAAATATCCACTCAGTCGCCACTGTACGTAGATACATTCGGTGTGAAGAATGCTATGTGCACAGCACTAGCACTTTTCTTCTAGAATATGTCGCCGCTCCAACACGTCTCTTGTCAACCTGCTAACGAAGAAAATGCATACATAAGAGCACTCCAAAGTCATAAGATTGTGTAATTTTCAACATAGTTCTTAATGTGTAATATAAAAGTATTTAAAGATATAGCTGCAACATACAAAAATACGAAATATATACTCAGTCGTCCACTGTACGTAGATACATTCGGTGTGAAGAATGCTATGTGCACAGCACTAGCGCTTTTCTTCTACAATATGACGCCGCTCCACACGTCTCTTGTCAACCTGCTAACGAAGAAAATGCATACATCAGAGCACTCCAAAGTCATAAGATTGTGTAATTTTCAACAGTTTTCTTAATGTGTAACATAAAAATATTTAAAGATGTAGCTGCAACTTACAAAAATACGAAATATCCACTCAGTCGTCCACTGTACGTAGATACATTCGGTGAGAAGAATGCTATGTGCACAGCACTAGCGCTTTTCTTCTAGAATATGTCGCCGCTCCCACACGTCTCTTGTCAACCTGCTAACGAAGAAAATGCATACATAAGAGCACTCACAAGTCATAAGATTGTGTAATTTTCAACAGTGTTCTTAATGTGTAATATAAAAGTATTTAAAGATGTAGCTGCAACTTACAAAAATACGAAAAATCCATTCAGTCGTCCACTGTACGTAGATACATTCGGTGTGAAGAATGCTATGTGCACAGCACTAGCGCTTTTCTTCTAGAATATGACGCCGCTCCACACGTCTCTTGTCAACCTGCTAACGAAGAAAATGCATACATAAGAGCACTCCAAAGTCATAAGATTGTGTTATTTTCAACAGTGTTCTTAATATGTAATATAAAAGTATTTAAAGATGTAGCTGCAACTTACAAAATTACGAAATATCCACTCAGTCGTCCACTGTACGTAGATACATTCGGTGTCAAGAATGCTATGTGCACAGCACTAGCGCTTTTCTTCTAGAATATGTCGCCGCTCCCACACGTCTCTTGTCAACCTGATAACGAAGAAAATGCGTACATAAGGGCACTCCAAAGTCATAAGATTGTGTAATTTTCAACAGAGTTCTTAATGTGTAATATAAAAGTATTTAAAGATGTAGCTGCAACTTACAAAAATACGAAATATCCACTCTGTCGTCCACTGCACGTAGATACATTCGGTGTCAAGAATGCTATGTGCACAGCAGTAGCGCTTTTCTTCTAGAATATGTCGCCGCACCCACACGTCACTTGTCAACCTGCTATCGAAGAAAATGCATACATAAGAGCACTCCAAAGTCATAAGATTGTACAATTTTCAACAGTGTTCATAATGTGTAATATAAAAGTATTTAAAGACGTAGCTGCAACTTACAAAAATACGAAATATCCACTCAGTCGTCCACTGTACGTAGATACAATCGGTGTGAAGAATGCTATGTGCACAGCACTAGCGCTTTTCTTCTAGAATATGACGCCGCTCCACATGTCCCTTGTCAACCTGCTAACGAAGAAAATGCATACATAAGAGCACTCCAAAGTCATAAGATTGTGTAATTTTCAACAGTGTTCTTAATGTGTAATATCAAAGAATTCAAAGATGTAGCTGCAACTTACAAAAATACGAAATATCCACTCAGTCGTCCACTGTACGTAGATACATTCGGTGTGAAGAATGCTATGTGCACAGCACTAGCGCTTTTCTTCTAGAATATGTCGCCGCTCCCACACGTCTCTTGTCAAACTGCTATCGAGGAAAATGCATACATAAGAGCACTCCAAAGTCATAAGATTGTGTAATTTTCAACAGTGTTCTTAATGTGTAATATAAAAGTATTTAAAGATGTAGTTGCAACTTACAAAATTACGAAATATCCACTCAGTCGCCACTGTACGTAGATACATTCGGTGTGAAGAATGCTATGTGCACAGCACTAGCACTTTTCTTCTAGAATATGTCGCCGCTCCCACACGTCTCTTGTCAACCTGCTAACGAAGAAAATGCATACATAAGAGCACTCCAAAGTCATAAGATTGTGTAATTTTCAACATAGTTCTTAATGTGTAATATAAAAGTATTTAAAGATATAGCTGCAACATACAAAAATACGAAATATATACTCAGTCGTCCACTGTACGTAGATACATTCGGTGTGAAGAATGCTATGTGCACAGCACTAGCGCTTTTCTTCTACAATATGACGCCGCTCCGCACGTCTCTTGTCAACCTGCTAACGAAGAAAATCCATACATCAGAGCACTCCAAAGTCATAAGATTGTGTAATTTTCAACAGTTTTCTTAATGTGTAACATAAAAATATTTAAAGATGTAGCTGCAACTTACAAAAATACGAAATATCCACTCAGTCGTCCACTGTACGTAGATACATTCGGTGAGAAGAATGCTATGTGCACAGCACTAGCGCTTTTCTTCTAGAATATGTCGCCGCTCCCACACGTCTTTTGTCAACCTGCTAACGAAGAAAATGCATACATAAGAGCACTCACAAGTCATAAGATTGTGTAATTTTCAACAGTGTTCTTAATGTGTAATATAAACGTATTTAAAGATGTAGCTGCAACTTACAAAAATACGAAAAATCCATTCAGTCGTCCACTGTACGTAGATACATTCGGTGTGAAGAATGCTATGTGCACAGCACTAGCGCTTTTCTTCTAGAATATGACGCCGCTCCACACGTCTCTTGTCAACCTGATAACGAAGAAAATGCATACATAAGAGCACTCCAAAGTCATAAGATTGTGTTATTTTCAACAGTGTTCTTAATATGTAATATAAAAGTATTTAAAGATGTAGCTGCAACTTACAAAATTACGAAATATCCACTCAGTCGTCCACTGTACGTAGATACATTCGGTGTCAAGAATGCTATGTGCACAGCACTAGCGCTTTTCTTCTAGAATATGTCGCCGCTGCCACACGTCTCTTGTCAACCTGCTAACGAAGAAAATGCATACATAAGAGCACTCCAAAGGCATAAGATTGTGTAATTTTCAACATAGTTCTTAATGTGTAATATAAAAGTATACAAAGATGTAGCTGCAACTTACAAAAATACGAAATATCCACTCAGTCGTCCAATGTACGTAGATACATTCGGTGTCAAGAATGCTATGTGCACAGCACTAGCGCTTTTCTTCTAGGATATGTCGCCGCTCCACACGTCTCTTGTCAACCTGCTAACGAAGAAAATGCATACATAAGAGCACTCCAAAGTCATAAGATTGTGTAATTTTCAACAGTGTTCTTAATGTGTAATATAAAAGTATTTAAAGATGTAGCTGCAACTTACAAAAATACGAAATATCCACTCAGTCGTCCACTGTATGTACATACATTCGGTGTGAAGAATGCTATGTGCACAGCCCTAGCGCTTTTCTTCTGGAATATGTCGCCGCTCCCACACGTCTCTTGTCAACCTGCTAACGAAGAAATTGCATACATAAGAGCACTCCAAAGTCATAGGATTGTGTAATTTTCAACAGTGTTCTTAATGTGTAATGTAAAAGAATTTAAAGATGTAGCTGCAACTTACAAAAATACGAAATATCCACTCAGTCGTCCACTGTACGTAGATACATTCGGTGTGAAGAATGCTATGTGCAGAGCACTAGCGCTTTTCTTCTAGAACATGACGCCGCTCCACACGTCTCTTGTCAACCTGCTAACGAAGAAAATGCATACATAAGAGCACTCCAAAGTCATAAGATTGTGTAATTTTCAACAGTGTTCTTAATGTGTAATATAAAAGTATTTAAAGATGTAGCTGCAACTTAAAAAAATACGAAATATCCACTCAGTCGTCCACTGTACGTAGATACATTCGGTGTGAAGAATACTATGTGCATAGCACTAGCGCTTTTCTTCTAGAATATGACGCCGCTCCACACGTCTCTTGTCAACCTGCTAACGAAGAAAATGCATACATAAGAGCACTCCAAAATAACAAGATTGTGTTATTTTCAACAGTGTTCTTAATGTGTAATATAAAAGTATTTAAAGATGTAGCTGCAACTTACGAAAATACGAAATATCCACTCAGTCGTCCAATGTATGTAGATACATTCGGTGTCAAGAATGCTATGTGCACAGCACTAGCGCTTTTCTTCCAGAATATGTCGCCGCTCCCACACGTCCCTTGTCAACCTGATAACGAAGAAAATGCGTACATAAGGGCACTCCAAAGTCATAAGATTGTGTAATTTTCAACAGAGTTCTTAATGTGTAATATAAAAGTATTTAAAGATGTAGCTGCAACTTCCAAAAATACGAAATATCCACTCTGTCGTCCACTGCACGTAGATACATTCGGTGTCAAGAATGCTATGTGCACAGCAGTAGCGCTTTTCTTCTAGAATATGTCGCCGCACCCACACGTCACTTGTCAACCTGCTATCGAAGAAAATGCATACATAAGAGCACTCCAAAGTCATAAGATTGTACAATTTTCAACAGTGTTCATAATGTGTAATATAAAAGTATTTAAAGACGTAGCTGCAACTTACAAAAATACGAAATATCCACTCAGTCGTCCACTGTACGTAGATACAATCGGTGTGAAGAATGCTATGTGCACAGCACTAGCGCTTTTCTTCTAGAATATGACGCCGCTCCACATGTCCCTTGTCAACCTGCTAACGAAGAAAATGCATACATAAGAGCACTCCAAAGTCATAAGATTGTGTAATTTTCAACAGTGTTCTTAATGTGTAATATCAAAGAATTCAAAGATGTAGCTGCAACTTACAAAAATACGAAATATCCACTCAGTCGTCCACTGTACGTAGATACATTCGGTGTGAAGAATGCTATGTGCACAGCACTAGCGCTTTTCTTCTAGAATATGTCGCCGCTCCCACACGTCTCTTGTCAAACTGCTATCGAGGAAAATGCATACATAAGAGCACTCCAAAGTCATAAGATTGTGTAATTTTCAACAGTGTTCTTAATGTGTAATATAAAAGTATTTAAAGATGTAGTTGCAACTTACAAAATTACGAAATATCCACTCAGTCGCCACTGTACGTAGATACATTCGGTGTGAAGAATGCTATGTGCACAGCACTAGCACTTTTCTTCTAGAATATGTCGCCGCTCCCACACGTCTCTTGTCAACCTGCTAACGAAGAAAATGCATACATAAGAGCACTCCAAAGTCATAAGATTGTGTAATTTTCAACATAGTTCTTAATGTGTAATATAAAAGTATTTAAAGATATAGCTGCAACATACAAAAATACGAAATATATACTCAGTCGTCCACTGTACGTAGATACATTCGGTGTGAAGAATGCTATGTGCACAGCACTAGCGCTTTTCTTCTACAATATGACGCCGCTCCGCACGTCTCTTGTCAACCTGCTAACGAAGAAAATCCATACATCAGAGCACTCCAAAGTCATAAGATTGTGTAATTTTCAACAGTTTTCTTAATGTGTAACATAAAAATATTTAAAGATGTAGCTGCAACTTACAAAAATACGAAATATCCACTCAGTCGTCCACTGTACGTAGATACATTCGGTGAGAAGAATGCTATGTGCACAGCACTAGCGCTTTTCTTCTAGAATATGTCGCCGCTCCCACACGTCTCTTGTCAACCTGCTAACGAAGAAAATGCATACATAAGAGCACTCACAAGTCATAAGATTGTGTAATTTTCAACAGTGTTCTTAATGTGTAATATAAACGTATTTAAAGATGTAGCTGCAACTTACAAAAATACGAAAAATCCATTCAGTCGTCCACTGTACGTAGATACATTCGGTGTGAAGAATGCTATGTGCACAGCACTAGCGCTTTTCTTCTAGAATATGACGCCGCTCCACACGTCTCTTGTCAACCTGCTAACGAAGAAAATGCATACATAAGAGCACTCCAAAGTCATAAGATTGTGTTATTTTCAACAGTGTTCTTAATATGTAATATAAAAGTATTTAAAGATGTAGCTGCAACTTACAAAATTACGAAATATCCACTCAGTCGTCCACTGTACGTAGATACATTCGGTGCCAAGAATGCTATGTGCACAGCACTAGCGCTTTTCTTCTAGAATATGTCGCCGCTGCCACACGTCTCTTGTCAACCTGCTAACGAAGAAAATGCATACATAAGAGCACTCCAAAGGCATAAGATTGTGTAATTTTCAACATAGTTCTTAATGTGTAATATAAAAGTATACAAAGATGTAGCTGCAACTTACAAAAATACGAAATATCCACTCAGTCGTCCAATGTACGTAGATACATTCGGTGTCAAGAATGCTATGTGCACAGCACTAGCGCTTTTCTTCTAGGATATGTCGCCGCTCCACACGTCTCTTGTCAACCTGCTAACGAAGAAAATGCATACATAAGAGCACTCCAAAGTCATAAGATTGTGTAATTTTCAACAGTGTTCTTAATGTGTAATATAAAAGTATTTAAAGATGTAGCTGCAACTTACAAAAATACGAAATATCCACTCAGTCGTCCACTGTATGTACATACATTCGGTGTGAAGAATGCTATGTGCACAGCCCTAGCGCTTTTCTTCTGGAATATGTCGCCGCTCCCACACGTCTCTTGTCAACCTGCTAACGAAGAAATTGCATACATAAGAGCACTCCAAAGTCATAGGATTGTGTAATTTTCAACAGTGTTCTTAATGTGTAATGTAAAAGAATTTAAAGATGTAGCTGCAACTTACAAAAATACGAAATATCCACTCAGTCGTCCACTGTACGTAGATACATTCGGTGTGAAGAATGCTATGTGCAGAGCACTAGCGCTTTTCTTCTAGAACATGACGCCGCTCCACACGTCTCTTGTCAACCTGCTAACGAAGAAAATGCATACATAAGAGCACTCCAAAGTCATAAGATTGTGTAATTTTCAACAGTGTTCTTAATGTGTAATATAAAAGTATTTAAAGATGTAGCTGCAACTTAAAAAAATACGAAATATCCACTCAGTCGTCCACTGTACGTAGATACATTCGGTGTGAAGAATACTATGTGCACAGCACTAGCGCTTTTCTTCTAGAATATGACGCCGCTCCACACGTCTCTTGTCAACCTGCTAACGAAGAAAATGCATACATAAGAGCACTCCAAAATAACAAGATTGTGTTATTTTCAACAGTGTTCTTAATGTGTAATATAAAAGTATTTAAAGATGTAGCTGCAACTTACGAAAATACGAAATATCCACTCAGTCGTCCAATGTATGTAGATACATTCGGTGTCAAGAATGCTATGTGCACAGCACTAGCGCTTTTCTTCCAGAATATGTCGCCGCTCCCACACGTCCCTTGTCAACCTGATAACGAAGAAAATGTGTACATAAGGGCACTCCAAAGTCATAAGATTGTGTAATTTTCAACAGTGTTCTTAATGTGTAATATAAAAGTATTTAAAGATGTAGCTGCAACTTACAAAAATACGAAATATCCACTCTGTCGTCCACTGTACGTAGATACATTCGGTGTCAAGAATGCTATGTGCACAGCAGTAGCGCTTTTCTTCTAGAATATGTCGCCGCTCCCACACGTCACTTGTCAACCTGCTTTCGAAGAAAACGCATACATAAGAGCACTCCAAAGTCATAAGATTGTGTAATTTTCAACAGTGTTCATAATGTGTAATATAAAAGTATTTAAAGATGTAGCTGCAACTTACAAAAATACGAAATATCCACTCAGTCGTCCACTGTACGTAGATACAATCGGTGTGAAGAATGCTATGTGCACAGCTCTAGCGCTTTTCTTCTAGAATATGACGCCGCTCCACACGTCTCTTGTCAACCTGCTAACGAAGAAAATGCATACATAAGAGCACTCCAAAGTCATAAGATTGTGTAATTTTCAACAGTGTTCTTAATGTGTAATATAAAAGAATTCAAAGATGTAGCTGCAACTTACAAAAATACGAAATATCAACTCAGTCGTCCACTGTACGTAGATACATTCGGTGTGAAGTATGCTATGTGCACAGCACTAGCGCTTTTCTTCTGGAATATGTCACCGCTCCCACACGTCTCTTGTCAACCTGATAACGAAGAAAATGCATACATAACGGCACTCCAAAGGCATAAGATTGTGTAATTTTCAACAGTGTTTTTAATGTGTAATATAAAAGTATTTAAAGATGTAGCTGCAACTTACATAAATACGAAATATCCACTGAGTCGTCCAATGTACAAAGATACATTCGGTGTCAAGAATGCTATGTGCACAGCACTAGCGCTTTTCTTCTAGGATATGTCGCCGCTCCACACGTCTCTTGTCAACCTGATAACGAAGAAAATGCATACATAATAGCTCTCCAAAGTCATAAGATTGTGTAATTTTCAACAGTGTTCTTAATGTGTAATATAAAAGTATTTAAAGATGTAGCTGCAACTTACAAAAGTACGAAATATCCACTCAGTCCTCCACTGTACGTAGATACATTCGGTGTGAAGAATGCTATGTGCACAGCACTAGCGCTTTTCTTCTAGAATATGTCGCCGCTCCCACACGTCTCTTGTCAACCTGCTAACGAAGAAAATGCATACATAAGAGCAGTCCAAAGTCATAAGATTGTGTAATTTTCAACAGTGTTCATAATGTGTAATATAAAAGTATTTAGAGATGTAGCTGCAACTTACAAAAATACGAAATATCCACTCAGTCGTCCACTGTACGTGGATACATTCGGTGTCAAGAATGCTATGTGCACAGCACTAGCGCTTTTCTTCTAGAGTATGACGCCGCTCCACACCTCTTATGAACCTGCTAACGAAGGAAATGCATACATAAGAGCACTCCAAAGTCATAAGATTGTGTAATTTTTAACAGTGGTCTTAATGTGTAATATAAAAGTATTTAAAGATGTAGCTGCAACTTACAAAAATACGAAATATCCTCTCAGTCGTCCACTGTACGTAGATGCATTCGGTGTGAAGAATGCTATGTGCACAGCACTAGCGCTTTTCTTCTAGAATATGACGCCGCTCCACATGTCTCTTGTCAACCTGATAACGAAGAAAATGCATACATAAGGGCACGCTAAAGTCATAAGATTGTGTAATTTTCAACAGTGTTCATAATGTGTAATATAAAAGTATTTAAAGATGTAGCTGCAACTTACAAAAATACGAAATATCCACTCAGTCGTCCACTGTACGTAGATACAATCGGTGTGAAGAATGCTATGTGCACAGCACTAGCGCTTTTCTTCTAGAATATGACGCCGCTCCACACGTCTCTTGTCAACCTGCTAACGAAGAAAATGCATACATAAGAGCACTCCAAAGTCATAAGATTGTGTAATTTTCAACAGTGTTCTTAATGTGTAATATAAAAGAATTCAAAGATGTAGCTGCAACTTACAAAAATACGAAATATCCACTCAGTCGTACACTGTACGTAGATACATTCGGTGTGAAGTATGCTATGTGCACAGCACTAGCGCTTTTCTTCTGGAATATGTCACCGCTCCCACACGTCTCTTGTCAACCTGCTAACGAAGAAAATGCATACATAAGAGCACTCCAAAGGCATAAGATTGTGTAATTTTCAACATAGTTCTTAATGTGTAATATAAAAGTATATAAAGATTTAGCTGCAACTTACAAAAATACGAAATATCCACTGAGTCGTCCAATGTACGTAGATACATTCGGTGTCAAGAATGCTATGTGCACAGCACTAGCGCTTTTCTTCTAGGATATGTCGCCGCTCCACACGTCTCTTGTCAACCTGATAACGAAGAAAATGCATACATAAGAGCTCTCCAAAGTCATAAGATTGTGTAATTTTCAACAGTGTTCTTAATGTGTAATATAAAAGTATTTAAAGATGTAGCTGCAACTTACAAAAGTACGAAATATCCACTCAGTCCTCCACTGTACGTAGATACATTCGGTGTGAAGAATGCTATGTGCACAGCACTAGCGCTTTTCTTCTAGAATATGTCGCCGCTCCCACACGTCTCTTGTCAACCTGCTAACGAAGAAAATGCAAACATAAGAGCAGTCCAAAGTCATAAGATTGTGTAATTTTCAACAGTGTTCATAATGTGTAATATAAAAGTATTTAGAGATGTAACTGCAACTTACAAAAATACGAAATATCCACTCAGTCGTCCACTGTACGTGGATACATTCGGTGTCAAGAATGCTATGTGCACAGCACTAGCGCTTTTCTTCTAGAGTATGACGCCGCTCCACACCTCTTAACAACCTGCTAACGAAGAAAATGCATACATAAGAGCACTCCAAAGTCATAAGATTGTGTAATTTTCAACAGTGTTCTTAATGTGTAATATAAAAGAATTCAAAGATGTAGCTGCAACTTACAAAAATACGAAATATCCACTCAGTCGTCCACTGTACGTAGATACATTCGGTGTGAAGAATGCTATGTGCACAGCACTTGCGCTTTTCTTCTAGAATATGTCTCCGCTCCCACACGTCTCTTGTCAACCTGCTAACGAAGAAAATGCATACATAAGAGCACTCCAAAGTCATAAGATTGTGTAATTTTCAACAGTGTTCTTAATGTGTAATATAAAAGTATTTAAAGATGTAGCTGCAACTTACAAAAATACGAAATATCCACTCAGTCGTCCACTGTACGTAGATACATTCGGTGTCAAGAATGCTATGTGCACAGCAGTAGCGCTTTTCTTCTAGAATGTGTCGCCGCTCCCACACGTCTCTTGTCAACCTGATAACGAACAAAATGCATACATAAGGGCACTCCAAAGTCATAAGATTGTGTAATATTCAACAGTGTTCTTAATGTGTAATATAAAAGTATTTAAAGATGTAGCTGCAACTTACAAAAATACAAAATATCCACTCAGTCGTCCACTGTACGTAGATACATTCGGTGTGAAGAATGCTATGTGCACAGCACTGGCGCTTTTCTTCTAGAATATGACGCCGCTCCACACGTCTCTTGTCAAACTGCTAATGAAGAAAATGCATACATAAGAGCACTCCAAAGTCATAAGATTGTGTAATTTTCAACAGTGTTCATAATGTGTAATATAAAAGTATTTAAAGATGTAGCTGCAACTTACAAAAATACGAAATATCCACTCTGTCGTCCACTGTACGTAGATACATTCGGTGTGAAGAATGCTATGTGCACAGCACTAGCGCTTTTCTTCTAGAGTATGACGCCGCTCCACACCTCTTATGAACCTGCTAACGAAGGAAATACATACATAAGAGCACTCCAAAGTCATAAGATTGTGTAATTTTTAACAGTGGTCTTAATGTGTAATATAAAAGTATTTAAAGATGTAGCTGCAACTTACAAAAATACGAAATATCCTCTCAGTCGTCCACTGTACGTAGATGCATTCGGTGTGAAGAATGCTATGTGCACAGCACTAGCGCTTTTCTTCTAGAATATGACGCCGCTCCACATGTCTCTTGTCAACCTGATAACGAAGAAAATGCATACATAAGGGCACGCTAAAGTCATAAGATTGTGTAATTTTCAACAGTGTTCATAATGTGTAATATAAAAGTATTTAAAGATGTAGCTGCAACTTACAAAAATACGAAATATCCACTCAGTCGTCCACTGTACGTAGCTACATTCGGTGTGAAGAATGATATATGCACAGCATTAGCGCTTTTCTTCTAGAATATGACGCCGATCCACACGTCTGTTGTCAACCTGCTAACGAAGAAAATGCATACATCAGAGCACTCCAAAGTCATAAGATTGTGTAATTTTCAATAGTGTTCTTAATGTGTAATATAAAAATATTTAAAGATGTAGCTGCAACTTATAAAAATACGAAATATCCACTCAGTCGTCCACTGTACGTAGATACATTCGGAGTGAAGAATGCTATGTGCACAGCACTAGCGCTTTTCTTCTAGAATATGACGCCGCTCCACACGTCTGTTGTCAACCTGCTAACGAAGTAAATGCATACATCAGAGCACTCCAAAGTCATAAGATTGTGTAATTTTCAATAGTGTTCTGAATGTGTAATATAAAAATATTTAAAGATGTAGCTGCAACTTACAAAAATACGAAATATCCACTCAGTCGTCCACTGTACGTAGATATATTCGGTGTGAAGAATGCTATGTGCACAGCACTATCGCTTTTCTTCTAGAACATGACGCCGCTCCACACGTGTCTTGTCAACCTGCTAACGAAGAAAATGCATACATAAGAGCACTCCAAAGTCATAAGATTGTGTAATTTTTAACAGTGTTCTTAATGTGTAATATAAAAGAATTCAAAGATGTAGCTGCAACTTACAAAAATACGAAATATCCACTCACAGCAGTAGCGCTTTTCTTCTAGAATATGTCGCCGCTCCCACACGTCTCTTGTCAACCTGCTAACGAAGAAAATGCATACATAAGAGCACTCCAAAGTCATAAGATTGTGTAATTTTCAACAGTGTTCATATTGTGTAATATAAAAGTATTTAAAGATGTAGCTGCAACTTACAAAAATACGAAATATCGACTCAGTCGTCCACTGTACGTAGATACATTCGGTTTGAAGAATGCTATGTGCACAGCACTAGCGCTTTTCTTCTAGAATATGACGCCGCTCCACAAGTCTCTTGTCAACCTGCTAACGAAGAAAATGCATACATCAGAGCACTCCAAAGTCATAATATTGTGTAATTTTCAACAGTGTTCTTAATGTGTAATATAAAAGTATTTAAAGATGTAGCTGCAACTTACAAAAATACGAAATATCCACTCAGTCGTCCACTGTACGTAGATATATTCGGTGTGAAGAATGCTATGTGCACAGCACTAGCGCTTTTCTTCTAGAACATGACGCCGCTCCACACGTCTCTTGTCAACCTGCTAACGAAGAAAATGCACACATAAGAGCACTCCAAAGTCATAAGATTGTGTAAGTTTTAACAGTGTTCTTAATGTGTAATATAAAAGAATTCAAAGATGTAGCTGCAACTTACAAAAATACGAAATATCCACTCAGTCGTCCACTGTACTTAGATACATTCGGTGTCAAGAATGCTATGTGCACTGCACTAGCGCTTTTCTTCTAGAATATGTCTCCACTCCCACACGTCTCTTGTCAGCCTGCTAACGTAAAAAATGCATACATAAGAGCACTCCAAAGTCATAAGATTGTGTAATTTTCAACAGTGTTCATAATGTGTAATATAAAAGTATTTAAAGATGTAGCTGCAACTTACAAAAATACGAAATATCCACTCAGTCGTCCACTGTACGTAGCTACATTCGGTGTGAAGAATGATATGTGCACAGCATTAGCGCTTTTCTTCTAGAATATGACGCCGATCCACACGTCTGTTGTCAACCTGCTAACGAAGAAAATGCATACATCAGAGCACTCCAAAGTCATAAGATTGTGTAATTTTCAATAGTGTTCTTAATGTGTAATATAAAAATATTTAAAGATGTAGCTGCAACTTATAAAAATACGAAATATCCACTCAGTCGTCCACTGTACGTAGATACATTCGGAGTGAAGAATGCTATGTGCACAGCACTAGCGCTTTTCTTCTAGAATATGACGCCGCTCCACACGTCTGTTGTCAACCTGCTAACGAAGTAAATGCATACATCAGAGCACTCCAAAGTCATAAGATTGTGTAATTTTCAATAGTGTTCTGAATGTGTAATATAAAAATATTTAAAGATGTAGCTGCAACTTACAAAAATACGAAATATCCACTCAGTCGTCCACTGTACGTAGATATATTCGGTGTGAAGAATGCTATGTGCACAGCACTATCGCTTTTCTTCTAGAACATGACGCCGCTCCACACGTGTCTTGTCAACCTGCTAACGAAGAAAATGCATACATAAGAGCACTCCAAAGTCATAAGATTGTGTAATTTTCAACAGTGTTCTTATTGTGTAATATAAAAGTATTTAAAGATGTAGCTTCATTTTACAAAAATACGAAATATCCACTCAGTCGTCTACTGTACGTAGATACATTCGGTGTCAAGAATGCTATGTGCACAGCAGTAGCGCTTTTCTTCTAGAATATGTCGCGGCTCCCACACGTCTCTTGTCAACCTGATAACGAAGAAAATGCATACATAAGGGCACTCCAAAGTCATAAGATTGTGTAATTTTCAACAGTGTTCTTAATGTGTAATATAAAAGTATTTAAAGATGTAGCTGCAACTTACAAAAATACGAAATATCCACTCAGTCGTCCACTGTACGTAGATACATTCGGTGTGAAGAATGCTATGTGCACAGCACTAGCGCTTTTCTTCTAGAATATGACGCCGCTCCACACGTCTCTTGTTAAACTGCTAACGAAGAAAATGCATACATAAGAGCACTCCAAAGTCATAAGATTGTGTAATTTTCAACAGTGTTCTTAATGTGTAATATAAAAGTATTTAAAGATGTAGCTGCAACTTACAAAAATACGAAATATCCACTCAGTCGTCCACTGTACGTAGATACATTCGGTGTGAAGAATGCTATGTGCACTGCACTAGCGCTTTTCTTCTAGAATATGTCTCCACTCCCACACGTCTCTTGTCAACCTGCTGACGAAGAAAATGCATACATAAGAGCACTCCAAAGTCATAAGATTGTGTAATTTTCAACAGTGTTCTTAATGTGTAATATAAAAGTAATTAAAGATGTAGCTCCAATTTACAAAGATACGAAAAATCCACTCAGTCGTCCACTGTACGTATATACATTCGGTGTGAAGAATGCTATGTGCACAGCACTAGCGCTTTTCTTCTAGAATATGACGCCGCTCCACACGTCTCTTGTCAACCTGCTAACGTAGAAAATGCATACATAAGAGCACTCCAAAGTCATAAGATTGTGTAATTTTCAACAGTGTTCTTAATGTGTAATATAAAAGTATTTAAAGATGTAGCTTAAACTTACAAAAATACGAAATATCCACTCAGTCGTCTACTGTACGTAGATACATTCGGTGTGAAGAATGCTATGTGCACAGCACTAGCGCTTTTCTTCTAGAGTATGACGCCACTCCACACCTCTTATCAACTTGCTAACGAAGAAAATGCATACATAAGAGCACTCCAAAGTCATAAGATTGTGTAATTTTCAACAGTGTTCTTAATGTGTAATATAAAAGAATTCAAAGATGTAGGTGCAACTTACAAAAATACAATATATCCACTCAGTCGTCCACTGTACATAGATACATTCGGTGTGAAGAATGCTATGTGCACAGCACTAGCGCTTTTCTTCTAGAATATGTCTCCGCTCCCACACGTCTCTTGTCAACCTGATAACGAACAAAATGCATACATAAGGGCACTCCAAAGTCATAAGATTGTGTAATTTTCAACAGTGTTCTTAATGTGTAATATAAAAGTATTTAAAGATGTAGCTGCAACTTACAAAAATACGAAATATCCACTCAGTCGTCCACTGTACGTAGATACATTCGGAGTGAAGAATGCTATGTGCACAGCACTAGCGCTTTTCTTCTAGAATATGACGCCGCTCCACACGTCTGTTGTCAACCTGCTAACGAAGAAAATGCATACATCAGAGCACTCCAAAGTCATAAGATTGTGTAATTTTCAATAGTGTTCTGAATGTGTAATATAAAAATATTTAAAGATGTAGCTGCAACTTACAAAAATACGAAATATCCACTCACAGCAGTAGCGCTTTTCTTCTAGAATATGTCGCCGCTCCCACACGTCTCTTGTCAACCTGCTAACGAAGAAAATGCATACATAAGAGCACTCCAAAGGCATAAGATTGTGTAATTTTCAACAGTGTTCTTAAAGTGTAATATAAAAGTATTTAAAGGTGTAGCTGCAACTTATAAAAATACGAAATATCCACTCAGTCGTCCACTGTACGTAGATACATACGGTGTCAAGAATGCTATGTGCACAGCACTAGCGCTTTTCTTCTAGAATATGTCGCCGCTCCCACACGTCTCTTGTCAACCTGCTAACGAAGAAAATGCATACATAAGAGCACTCCAAAGTCATAAGATTGTGTAATTTTCAACAGTGTTCATATTGTGTAATATAAAAGTATTTAAATATGTAGCTGCAACTTACAAAAATACGAAATATCCACACAGTCGTCGACTGTACGTAGATATATTCGGTGTGAAGAATGCTATGTGCACAGCACTAGCGCTTTTCTTCTAGAACATGACGCCGCTCCACACGTCTCTTGTCAACCTGCTAACGAAGAAAATGCATACATAAGAGCACTCCAAAGTCATAAGATTGTGTAATTTTTAACAGTGTTCTTAATGTGTAATATAAAAGAATTCAAAGATGTAGCTGCAACTTACAAAATTACGAAATATCCACTCAGTCGTCCACTGTACGTAGATACATTCGGTGTCAAGAATGCTATGTGCACAGCAGTAGCGCTTTTCTTCTAGAATATGTCTCCACTCCCACACGTCTCTTGTCAACCTGCTAACGAAGAAAATGCATACATAAGAGCACTCCAAAGTCATAAGATTGTGTAATTTTCAACAGTGTTCTTAATGTGTAATATAAAAGTATTTAAAGATGTAGCTGCAACTTACAAAGATACGAAAAATCCACTCAGTCGTCCACTGTACGTATATACATTCGGTGTGAAGAATGCTATGTGCACAGCACTAGCGCTTTTCTTCTACAATATGACGCCGCTCCGCACGTCTCTTGTCAACCTGCTAACGAAGAAAATCCATACATCAGAGCACTCCAAAGTCATAAGATTGTGTAATTTTCAACAGTTTTCTTAATGTGTAACATAAAAATATTTAAAGATGTAGCTGCAACTTACAAAAATACGAAATATCCACTCAGTCGTCCACTGTACGTAGATACATTCGGTGAGAAGAATGCTATGTGCACAGCACTAGCGCTTTTCTTCTAGAATATGTCGCCGCTCCCACACGTCTCTTGTCAACCTGCTAACGAAGAAAATGCATACATAAGAGCACTCACAAGTCATAAGATTGTGTAATTTTCAACAGTGTTCTTAATGTGTAATATAAACGTATTTAAAGATGTAGCTGCAACTTACAAAAATACGAAATATCCACTCTGTCGTCCACTGTACGTAGATACATTCGGTGTGAAGAATGCTATGTGCACAGCACTAGCGTTTTTCTTCTAGAGTATGACGCCGCTCCACACCTCTTATGAACCTGCTAACGAAGGAAATGCATACATAAGAGCACTCCAAAGTCATAAGATTGTGTAATTTTTAACAGTGTTCTTAATGTGTAATATAAAAGTATTTAAAGATGTAGCTGCAACTTACAAAAATACGAAATATCCTCTCAGTCGTCCACTGTACGTAGATGCATTCGGTGTGAAGAATGATATGTGCACAGCACTAGCGCTTTTCTTCTAGAATATGACGGCGATCCACACGTCTGTTGTCAACCTGCTAACGAAGAAAATGCATACATCAGAGCACTCCAAAGTCATAAGATTGTGTAATTTTAAATAGAGCTCTTAATGTGTAACATAAAAATATTTAAAGATGTAGCTGCAACTTATAAAAATACGAAATATCCACTCAGTCGTCCACTGTACGTAGATACATTCGGAGTGAAGAATGCTATGCGCACAGCACTAGCGCTTTTTTTCTAGAATATGACGCCGCTCCACACGTCTGTTGTCATCCTGCTAACGAAGAAAATGCATACATCAGAGCACTCCAAAGTCATAAGATTGTGTAATTTTCAATAGTGTTCTCAATGTGTAATATAAAAATATTTAAATATGTAGCTGCAACTTACAAAAATACGAAATATCCACTCACAGCAGTAGCGCTTTTCTTCTAGAATATGTCGCCGCTCCCACATGTCACTTGTCAACCTGCTAACGAAGAAAATACATACATAAGAGCACTCCAAAGTCATAAGATTGTGTAATTTTTAACAGTGTTCATATTGTGTAATATAAAAGTATTTAAAGATGTAGCTGCAACTTACAAAAATTCGAAATATCGACTCAGTCGTCCACTGTACGTAGATACATTCGGTGTGAAGAATGCTATGTGCACAGCACTAGCGCTTTTCTTCTAGAATATGACGCCGCTCCACAAGTCTCTTGTCAACCTGCTAACGAAGAAAATGCATACATCAGAGCACTCCAAAGTCATAAGATTGTGTAATTTTCAACAGTGTTCTTAATGTGTAATATAAAAGTATTTAAAGATGTAGCTGCAACTTACAAAAATACGAAATATCCACTCAGTCGTCCACTGTACGTAGATATATTCGGTGTGAAGAATGCTATGTGCACAGCACTAGCGCTTTTCTTCTAGAACATGACGCCGCTCCACACGTCTCTTGTCAACCTGCTAACGAAGAAAATGCATACATAAGAGCACTCCAAAGTCATAAGATTGTGTAATTTTTAACAGTGTTCTTAAAGTGTAATATAAAAGAATTCAAAGATGTAGCTGCAACTTACAAAAATACGAAATATCCACTCACAGCAGTAGCGCTTTTCTTCTAGAATATGTCGCCGCTCCCACACGTCTCTTGTCAACCTGCTAACGAAGAAAATGCATACATAAGAGCACTCCAAAGTCATAAGATTGTGTAATTTTCAACAGTGTTCATATTGTGTAATATAAAAGTATTTAAAGATGTAGCTGCAACTTACAAAAATACGAAATATCGACTCAGTCGTCCACTGTACGTAGATACATTCGGTGTGAAGAATGCTATGTGCACAGCACTAGCGCTTTTCTTCTAGAATATGACGCCGCTCCACAAGTCTCTTGTCAACCTGCTAACGAAGAAAATGCATACATCAGAGCACTCCAATGTCATAAGATTGTGTAATTTTCAACAGTGTTCTTAATGTGTAATATAAAAGTATTTAAAGATGTAGCTGCAACTTACAAAAATACGAAATATCCACTCAGTCGTCCACTGTACGTAGATATATTCGGTGTGAAGAATGCTATGAGCACAGCACTAGCGCTTTTCTTCTAGAACATGACGCCGCTCCACACGTCTCTTGTCAACCTGCTAACGAAGAAAATGCATACATAAGAGCACTCCAAAGTCATAAGATTGTGTAATTTTTAACAGTGTTCTTAATGTGTAATATAAAAGAATTCAAAGATGTAGCTGCAACTTACAAAAATACGAAATATCCACTCAGTCGTCCACTGTACGTAGATACATTCGGTGTCAAGAATGCTATGTGCACTGCACTAGCGCTTTTCTTCTAGAAAATGTCTCCACTCCCACACGTCTCTTGTCAGCCTGCTAACGTAAAAAATGCATACATAAGAGCACTCCAAAGTCATAAGATTGTGTAATTTTCAACAGTGTTCTTAATGTGTAATATAAAAGTATTTAAAGATGTAGCTGCAACTTACAAAGATACGAAAAATCCACTCAGTCGTCCACTGTACGTATATACATTCGGTGTGAAGAATGCTATGTGCACAGCACTAGCGCTTTTCTTCTAGAATATGACGCCGCTCCACACGTCTCTTGTCAACCTGCTAACTTAGAAAATGCATACATAAGAGCACTCCAAAGTCATAAGATTTTGTAATTTTCAACAGTGTTCTTATTGTGTAATATAAAGGTATTTAAAGATGTAGCTTCATTTTACAAAAATACGAAATATCCACTCAGTCGTCTACTGTACGTAGATACATTCGGTGTCAAGAATGCTATGTGCACAGGAGTAGCGCTTTTCTTCTAGAATATGTCGCCGCTCCCACACGTCTCTTGTCAACCTGATAACGAAGAAAATGCATACATAAGGGCACTCCAAAGTCATAAGATTGTGTAATTTTCAACAGTGTTCTTAATGTGTAATATAAAAGTATTTAAAGATGTAGCTGCAACTTACAAAAATACGAAATATCCACTCAGTCGTCCACTGTACGTAGATACATTCGGTGTGAAGAATGCTATGTGCACAGCACTAGCGCTTTTCTTCTAGAATATGACGCCGCTCCACACGTCTCTTGTTAAACTGCTAACGAAGAAAATGCATACATAAGAGCACTCCAAAGTCATAAGATTGTGTAATTTTCAACAGTGTTCTTAATGTGTAATATAAAAGTATTTAATGATGTAGCTGCAACTTTCAAAAATACGAAATATCCACTCAGTCGTCCACTGTACGTAGATATATTCGGTGTGAAGAATGCTATGTGCACAGCACTAGCGCTTTTCTTCTAGAACATGACGCCGCTCCACATGTCTCTTGTCAACCTGCTAACGAAGAAAATGCATACATAAGAGCACTCCAAAGTCATAAGATTGTGTAATTTTTAACAGTGTTCTTAATGTGTAATATAAAAGTATTTAAAGGTGTAGCTTCAACTTACAAAAATACGAAATATCCACTCAGTCGTCTACTGTACGTAGATACATTCGGTGTCAAGAATGCTATGTGCACAGCAGTAGCGCTTTTCTTCTAGAATATGTCGCCGCTCCCACACGTCTCTTGTCAACCTGATAACGAAGAAAATGCATACATAAGGGCACTCCAAAGTCATAAGATTGTGTAATTTTCAACAGTGTTCTTAATGTGTAATATAAAAGTATTTAAAGATGTAGCTGCAACTTACAAAAATACGAAATATCCACTCAGTCGTCCACTGTACGTAGATACATTCGGTGTGAAGAATGCTATGTGCACTGCACTAGCGCTTTTCTTCTAGAATATGTCTCCACTCCCACACGTCTCTTGTCAACCTGCTAACGAAGAAAATGCATACATAAGAGCACTCCAAAGTCATAAGATTGTGTAATTTTCAACGGTGTTCTTAATGTGTAATATAAAAGTATTTAAAGATGTAGCTCCAACTTACAAAGATACGAAAAATCCACTCAGTCGTCAACTGTACGTATATACATTCGGTGTGAAGAATGCTATGTGCACAGCACTAGCGCTTTTCTTCTAGAATATGACGCCGCTCCACACGTCTCTTGTCAACCTGCTAACGTAGAAAATGCATACATAAGAGCACTCCAAAGTCATAAGATTGTGTAATTTTCAACAGTGTTCTTAATGTGTAATATAAAAGTATTTAAAGATGTAGCTTAAACTTACAAAAATACGAAATATCCACTCAGTCGTCTACTGTACGTAGATACATTCGGTGTCAAGAATGCTATGTGCACAGCAGTAGCACTTTTGTTCTAGAATATGTCGACGCTCCCACACGTCTCTTGTCAACCTGATAACGAAGAAAATGCATACATAAGGGCACTCCAAAGTCATAAGATTGTGTAATTTTCAACAGTGTTCTTAATGTGTAATATAAAAGTATTTAAAGATGTAGCTTCAACTTACAAAAATACGAAATATCCACTCAGTCGTCTACTGTACGTAGATACATTCGGTGTCAAGAATGCTATGTGCACAGCACTAGCGCTTTTCTTCTAGAGTATGACGCCGCTCCACACCTCTTATCAACCTGCTAACGAAGAAAATGCATACATAAGAGCACTCCAAAGTTATAAGATTGTGTAATTTTCAACAGTGTTCTTAATGTGTAATATAAAAGAATTCAAAGATGTAGGTGCAACTTACAAAAATACGATATATCCACTCAGTCGTCCACTGTACGTAGATACATTCGGTGTGAAGAATGCTATGTGCACAGCACTAGCGCTTTTCTTCTAGAATATGTCTCCGCTCCCACGCGTCTCTTGTCAACCTGATAACGAACAAAATGCATACATAAGAGCACTCCAAAGTCATAAGATTGTGTAATTTTCAACAGTGTTCTTAATGTGTAATATAAAAGTATTTAAAGATGTAGCTCCAACTTACAAAGATACGAAAAATCCACTCAGTCGTCAACTGTACGTATATACATTCGGTGTGAAGAATGCTATGTGCACAGCACTAGCGCTTTTCTTCTAGAATATGACGCCGCTCCACACGTCTCTTGTCAACCTGCTAACGTAGAAAATGCATACATAAGAGCACTCCAAAGTCATAAGATTGTGTAATTTTCAACAGTGTTCTTAATGTGTAATATAAAAGTATTTAAAGATGTAGCTTAAGCTTACTAAAATACGAAATATCCACTCAGTCGTCTACTGTACGTAGATACATTCGGTGTCAAGAATGCTATGTGCACAGCAGTAGCGCTTTTGTTCTAGAATATGTCGCCGCTCCCACACGTCTCTTGTCAACCTGATAACGAAGAAAATGCATACATAAGGGCACTCCAAAGTCATAAGATTGTGTAATTTTCAACAGTGTTCTTAATGTGTAATATAAAAGTATTTAAAGATGTAGCTTCAACTTACAAAAATACGAAATATCCACTCAGTCGTCTACTGTACGTAGATACATTCGGTGTCAAGAATGCTATGTGCACAGCACTAGCGCTTTTCTTCTAGAGTATGACGCCGCTCCACACCTCTTATCAACCTGCTAACGAAGAAAATGCATACATAAGAGCACTCCAAAGTTATAAGATTGTGTAATTTTCAACAGTGTTCTTAATGTGTAATATAAAAGAATTCAAAGATGTAGGTGCAACTTACAAAAATACGATATATCCACTCAGTCGTCCACTGTACGTAGATACATTCGGTGTGAAGAATGCTATGTGCACAGCACTAGCGCTTTTCTTCTAGAATATGTCTCCGCTCCCACACGTCTCTTGTCAACCTGATAACGAACAAAATGCATACATAAGGGCACTCCAAAGTCATAAGATTGTGTAATTTTCAACAGTGTTCTTAATGTGTAATATAAAAGTATTTAAAGATGTAGCTGCAACTTACAAAAATACGAAATATCCACTCAGTCGTCCACTGTACGTAGTTACATTCGGTGTGAAGAATGCTATGTGCACAGCACTGGCGCTTTTCTTCTAGAATATGACGCCGCTCCACACGTCTCTTGTCAAACAGCTAATGAAGAAAATGCATACATAAGAGCACTCCAAAGTCATAAAATTGTGTAATTTTCAACATTGTTCATAATGTGTAATATAAAAGTAATTAAAGATGTAACTGCAACTTACAAAAATACGAAATATCCACTCTGTCGTCCACTGTACGTAGATACATTCGGTGTGAAGAATTCTATGTGCACAGCACTAGCGCTTTTCTTCTAGAGTATGACGCCGCTCCACACCTCTTATCAACCTGCTAACGAAGAAAATGCATACATAAGAGCACTCCAAAGTCATAAGATTGTGTAATTTTCAACAGTGTTCATAATGTGTAATATAAAAGTATTTAAAGATGTAGCTGCAACTTACATAAATACGAAATATCCACTCAGTCGTTCACTGTACGTAGATACATTCAGTGTGAAGAATGCTATGTGCACAGCACTGGCGCTTTTCTTCTAGAATATGACGCCGCTCCACACGTCTCGTGTCCACCTGCTAACGAAGAAAATGCATACATCCGAGCACTCCAAAGTCATAAGATTGTGTAATTTTCAACAGTGTTCTTAATGTGTAATATAAAAGTATTTAAAGATGTAGCTGCAACTTACAAAAACACGAAATATCCACTCAGTCGTCCACTGTACGTAGATATATTCAGTGTGAAGAATGCTATGTGCACAGCACTAGCGCTTTTCTTCTAGAACATGACGCCGCTCCACACGTCTCGTGTCAACCTGCTAACGAAGAAAATGCATACATAAGAGCACTCCAAAGTCATAAGATTGTGTAATTTTTAACAGTGTTCTTAATGTGTAATATAAAAGAATTCAAAGATGTAGCTGCAACTTACAAAAATACAAAATATCCACTCAGTCGTCCACTGTACGTAGATACATTCGGTGTCAAGAATGCTATGTGCACAGCACTAGCGCTTTTCTTCTAGAATATGTCTCCACTCCCACACGTCTCTTGTCAACCTGCTAACGAAGAAAATGCATACATAAGAGCACTCCAAAGTCATAAGATTGTGTAATTTTCAACAGTGTTCTTAATGTGTAATATAAAAGTATTTAAAGATGTAGCTGCAACTTATAAAAATACGAAATATCCACTCAGTCGTCCACTGTACGTAGATACATTTGGAGTGAAGAATGCTATGTGCACAGCACTAGCGCTTTTCTTCTAGAATATGTCACCGCTCCCACACGTCTCTTGTCAACCTGCTAACGAAGAAAATGCATACATAAGAGCACTCCAAAGTCATAAGATTGTGTAATTTTCAACAGTGTTCATAATGTGTAATATAAAAGTATTTAAAGATGTAGCTGCAACTTACAAAAATACGAAATATCCACTCAGTCGTCCATTGTACGTAGATACATTCGGTGTGAAGAATGCTATGTGCACAGCACTAGCGCTTTTCTTCTAGAGTATGACGCCGCTCCACACCTCTTATGAACCTGCTAACGAAGAAAATGCATACATAAGAGCACTCCAAAGTCACAAGATTGTGTAATTTTCAACAGTGTTCTTAATGTGTAATATAAAAGTATTTAAAGATGTAGCTGCAATTTACAAAAATAAGAAATATCCACTCAGTCGTCCACTGTACGTAGATGCATTCGGTGTGAAGAATGGTATGTGCACAGCACTAGCGCTTTTCTTCTAGAATATGACGCCGCTCCACACGTCTCTTGTCAACCTGATAACGAAGAAAATGCATACATAAGGGCACTCCAAAGTCATAAGATTGTGTAATTTTCAACAGTGTTCATAATGTGTAATATAAAAGTATTTAAAGATGTAGCTGCAACTTACAAAAATACGAAATATCCACTCAGTCGTCCACTGTACGTAGATACATTTGGAGTGAAGAATTCTATGTGCACAGCACTAGCGCTTTTCTTCTAGAATATGTCGCCGCTCCCACACGTCTCTTGTCAACCTGCTAATGAAGAAAATGCATACATAAGAGCACTCCAAAGTCATAAGATTGTGTAATTTTCAACAGTGTTCTTAATGTGTAATATAAAAGTATTTAAAGATGTAGCTTCAACTTACAAAAATACGAAATATCCACTCAGTCGTCTACTGTACGTAGATACATTCGGTGTCAAGAATGCTATGTGCACAGCAGTAGCGCTTTTCTTCTAGAATATGTCGCCGCTCCCACACGTCTCTTGTCAACCTGATAACGAAGAAAATGCATACATAAGGGCACTCCAAAGTCATAAGATTGTGTAATTTTCAACAGTGTTCTTAATGTGTAATATAAAAGTATTTAAAGATGTAGCTGCAACTTACAAAAATACGAAATATCCACTCAGTCGTCCACTGTACGTAGATATATTCGGTGTGAATAATGCTATGTGCACAGCACTAGCGCTTTTCTTCTAGAATATGACGCCGCTCCACACGTCTCTTGTCAACCTGCTAACGAAGAAAATGCATACATAAGAGCACTCCAAAGTCATAAGATTGTGTAATTTTCTACAGTGTTCTTAATGTGTAATATAAAAGTATTTAAAGATGTAGCTGCAACTTATAAAAATACGAAAAATCCACTCAGTCGTCCACTGTACGTAGGTACATTTGGAGTGAAGAATGCTATGTGCACAGCACTAGCGCTTTTCTTCTAGAATATGACGCCGCTCCCACACGTCTCTTGTCAACCTGCTAACGAAGAAAATGCATACATAAGAGCACTCCAAAGTCATAAGATTGTGTAATTTTCAACAGTGTTCATAATGTGTAATATAAAAGTATTTAAAGATGTAGCTGCAACTTACAAAAATACGAAATATCCACTCAGTCGTCCATTGTACGTAGATACATTCGGTGTGAAGAATGCTATGTGCACAGCACTAGCGCTTTTCTTCTAGAGTATGACGCCGCTCCACACCTCTTATGAACCTGCTAACGAAGAAAATGCATACATAAGAGCACTCAAAAGTCATAAGATTGTGTAATTTTCAACAGTGTTCATAATGTGTAATATAAAAGTATTTAAAGATGTAGCTGCAACTTACAAAAATAAGAAATATCCACTCAGTCGTCCACTGCACGTAGATACATTTGGTGTGAAGAATGATATGTGCACAGCACTAGCGCTTTTCTTCTAGAATATGACGCCGCTCCACACGTCTCTTGTCAACCTGCTAACAAAGAAAATGAATATATCAGAGCACTCCAAAGTCATAAGATTGTGTAATTCTCAACAGTGTTTTTAATGTGTAATATAAAAGTATTTAAAGATGTAGCTGCAACTTACAAAGATACAAAAAATCCACTCAGTCGTTCACTGTACGTATATACATTCGGTGTGAAGAATGCTATGTGCACAGAACTAGCGCTTTTCTTCTAGAGTATGACGCCGCTCCACACCTCTTATGAACCTGCTAACGAAGAAAATGCATACATAAGAGCACTCCAAAGTCACAAGATTGTGTAATTTTCAACAGTGTTCTTAATGTGTAATATCAAAGTATTTAAAGATGTAGCTGCAACTTACAAAAATACGAAATATCCACTCAGTCGTCCACTGTACGTAGATGCATTCGGTGTGAAGAATGCTATGTGCACAGCACTAGCGCTTTTCTTCTAGAATATGACGCCGCTCCACACGTCTCTTGTCAACCTGATAACGAAGAAAATGCATACATAAGGGCACTCCAAAGTCATAAGATTGTGTAATTTTCAACAGTGTTCATAATGTGTAATATAAAAGTATTTAAAGATGTAGCTGCAACTTACAAAAATACGAAATATCCACTCAGTCGTCCACTGTACGTATATACATTCGGTGTGAAGAATGATATGTGCACAGCACTAGCGCTTTTCTTCTAGAATATGACGCCGCTCCACACGTCTGTTGTCAACCTGCTAACGAACAAAATGCATACATCAGAGCACTCCAAAGTCATAAGATTGTGTAATTTTCGATAGTGTTCTTAATGTGTAATATAAAAGTATTTAAAGATGTAGCTGCAACTTATAAAAATACGAAATATCCACTCAGTCGTCCACTGTACGTAGATACATTTGGAGTGAAGAATTCTATGTGCACAGCACTAGCGCTTTTCTTCTAGAATATGTCGCCGCTCCCACACGTCTCTTGGCAACCTGCTAATGAAGAAAATGCATACATAAGAGCACTCCAAAGTCATAAGATTGTGTAATTTTCAACAGAGTTCTTAATGTGTAATATAAAAGTATTTAAAGATGTAGCTTCAACTTACAAAAATACGAAATATCCACTCAGTCGTCTACTGTACGTAGATACATTCGGTGTGAAGAATGCTATGTGCACAGCAGTAGCGCTTTTCTTCTAGAATATGTCGCCGCTCCCACACGTCTCTTGTCAACCTGATGACGAAGAAAATGCATACATAAGGGCACTCCAAAGTCATAAGATTGTGTAATTTTCAACAGTGTTCTTAATGTGTAATATAAAAGTATTTAAAGATGTAGCTGCAACTTACAAAAATACGAAATATCCACTCAGTCGTCCACTGTACGTAGATACATTTGGAGTGAAGAATGCTATGTGCACAGCACTAGCGCTTTTCTTCTAGAATATGTCGCCGCTCCCACACGTCTCTTGTCAACCTGCTAACGGATAAAATGCATACATAAGAGCACTCCAAAGTCATATGATTGTGTAATTTTCAACAGTGTTCATAATGTGTAATATAAACGTATTTAAAGATGTAGCTGCAACTTACAAAAATACGAAATATCCACTCAGTCGTCCATTGTACGAAGATACATTCGGTGTGAAGAATGCTATGTGCACAGCACTAGCGCTTTTCTTCTAGAGTATGACGCCGCTCCACACCTCTTATGAACCTGCTAACGAAGAAAATGCATACATAAGAGCACTCCAAAGTCATAAGATTGTGTAATTTTCAACAGTGTTCTTAATGTGTAATATAAAAGTATTTAAAGATGTAGCTGCAACTTACAAAAATACGAAATATCCACTCAGTCGTCCATTGTACGTAGATGCATTCGGTGTGAAGAATGCTATGTGCACAGCACTAGCGCTTTTCTTCTAGAATATGACGCCGCTCCACACGTCTCTTGTCAACCTGATAACGAAGAAAATGCATACATAAGGGCACTCCAAAGTCATAAGATTGTGTAATTTTCAACAGTGTTCATAATGTGTAATATAAAAGTATTTAAAGATGTAGCTGCAACTTACAAAAATAAGAAATATCCACTCAGTCGTCCACTGCACGTAGATACATTCGGTGTGAAGAATGCTATGTGCACAGCACTAGCGCTTTTCTTCTAGAATATGACGCCGCTCCACACGTCTCTTGACAACCTGATAACGAAGAAAATGCATACATAAGGGCACTCCAAAGTCATAAGATTGTGTAATTTTCAACAGTGTTGTTAATGTGTAATATAAAAGTATTTAAAGATGCAGCTGCAACTTACAAAAATACGAAATATCCACTCAGTCGTCCACTGTACGTAGATACATTCGGTGTAAGAATGATATGTGCACAGCACTAGCGCTTTTCTTCTAGAATATGACGCCGCTCCACATGTCTGTTGTCAACCTGCTAACGAAGAAAATGCATACAGCAGAGCACTACAAAGTCATAAGATTGTGTAATTTTCAATAGTGTTCTTAATGTGTAATATAAAAGTATTTAAAGATGTAGCTGCAACTTATATAAATACGAAATATCCACTCAGTCGTCCACTGTACGTAGTTACATTTGGAGTGAAGAATGCTATGTGCACAGCACTAGCGCTTTTCTTCTAGAATATGTCGCCGCCCCCACACGTCTCTTGTCAACCTGCTAACGAAGAAAATGCATACATAAGAGCACTCCAAAGTCATACGATTGTGTAATTTTCAACAAGTGTTCATAATGTGTAATATAAAAGTATTTAAAGATGTAGCTGCAACTTACAAAAATACGAAATATCCACTCAGTCGTCCACTGTACGTAGATACATTCGGTGTGAAGAATGCTATGTGCACAGCACTAGCGCTTTTCTTCTAGAATATGACGCCGCTCCACACGTCTCTTGTCAAACTGCTAACGAAAAAAATGCATACATAAGAGCACTCCAAAGTCATAAGATTGTGTAATTTTCTACAGTGTTCTTAATGTGTAATATAAAAGAATTTAAAGATTTAGCTGCAACTTATAAAAATACGAAATATCCACTCAGTCGTCCACTGTACGTAGATACATTTGGAGTGAAGAATGCTATGTGCACAGCACTAGCGCTTTTCTTCTAGAATATGTCGCCGCTCCCACTCGTCTCTTGTCAACCAGCTAACGAAGAAAATGCATACATAAGAGCACTCCAAAGTCATATGATTGTGTAATTTTCAACATTGTTCATAATGTGTAATATAAAAGTATTTAAAGATGTAGCTGCAACTTACAAAAATACGAAATATCCACTCAGTCGTCCATTGTACGTAGATACATTCGGTATGAAGAATGCTATGTGCACAGCACTAGCGCTTTTCTTCTAGAGTATGACGTCGCTCCACACCTCTTATGAACCTGCTAACGAAGAAAATGCATACATAAGAGTACTCCCAAGTCATAAGATTGTGTAATTTTCAACAGTGTTCTTAATGTGTAATATAAAAGTATTTAAAGATGTAGCTGCAACTTACAAAAATACGAAATATCCACTCATTCGTCCACTGTACGTAGATGGA
Source organism: Schistocerca gregaria (assembly GCF_023897955.1). Classification (NCBI taxonomy): domain Eukaryota; kingdom Metazoa; phylum Arthropoda; class Insecta; order Orthoptera; family Acrididae; genus Schistocerca; species Schistocerca gregaria. The sequence goes on from NC_064927.1 coordinate 251,698,363, forward strand.
TTCGGTGTGAAGAATGCTATGTGCACAGCACTAGCGCTTTTCTTCTAGAATATGACGCCGCTCCACACGTCTCTTGTCAACCTGATAACGAAGAAAATGCATACATAAGGGTACTCCAAAGTCATAAGATTGTGTAATTTTCAACAGTGTTCATAATGTGTAATATAAAAGTATTTAAAGATGTAGCTGCAACTTACAAAAATACGAAATATCCACTCAGTCGTCCACTGTACGTAGATACATTCGGTGTGAAGAATGATATGTGCACAGCACTATCGCTCTTCTTCTAGAATATGACGCCGCTCCACACGTCTCTTGTCAACCTGCTAACAAAGAAAATGAATATATCAGAGCACTCCAAAGTCATAAGATTGTGTAATTTTTAACAGTGTTCTTAATGTGTAATATAAAAGAATTCAAAGATGTAGCTGCAACTTACAAAAATACAAAATATCCACTCAGTCGTCCACTGTACGTAGATACATTCGGTGTCAAGAATGCTATGTGCACAGCACTAGCGCTTTTCTTCTAGAATATGTCTCCACTCCCACACGTCTCTTGTCAACCTGCTAACGAAGAAAATGCATACATAAGAGCACTCCAAAGTCATAAGATTGTGTAATTTTCAACAGTGTTCTTAATGTGTAATATAAAAGTATTTAAAGATGTAGCTGCAACTTATAAAAATACGAAATATCCACTCAGTCGTCCACTGTACGTAGATACATTTGGAGTGAAGAATGCTATGTGCACAGCACTAGCGCTTTTCTTCTAGAATATGTCACCGCTCCCACACGTCTCTTGTCAACCTGCTAACGAAGAAAATGCATACATAAGAGCACTCCAAAGTCATAAGATTGTGTAATTTTCAACAGTGTTCATAATGTGTAATATAAAAGTATTTAAAGATGTAGCTGCAACTTACAAAAATACGAAATATCCACTCAGTCGTCCATTGTACGTAGATACATTCGGTGTGAAGAATGCTATGTGCACAGCACTAGCGCTTTTCTTCTAGAGTATGACGCCGCTCCACACCTCTTATGAACCTGCTAACGAAGAAAATGCATACATAAGAGCACTCCAAAGTCACAAGATTGTGTAATTTTCAACAGTGTTCTTAATGTGTAATATAAAAGTATTTAAAGATGTAGCTGCAATTTACAAAAATACGAAATATCCACTCAGTCGTCCACTGTACGTAGATGCATTCGGTGTGAAGAATGGTATGTGCACAGCACTAGCGCTTTTCTTCTAGAATATGACGCCGCTCCACACGTCTCTTGTCAACCTGATAACGAAGAAAATGCATACATAAGGGCACTCCAAAGTCATAAGATTGTGTAATTTTCAACAGTGTTCATAATGTGTAATATAAAAGTATTTAAAGATGTAGCTGCAACTTACAAAAATACGAAATATCCACTCAGTCGTCCACTGTACGTAGATACATTTGGAGTGAAGAATTCTATGTGCACAGCACTAGCGCTTTTCTTCTAGAATATGTCGCCGCTCCCACACGTCTCTTGTCAACCTGCTAATGAAGAAAATGCATACATAAGAGCACTCCAAAGTCATAAGATTGTGTAATTTTCAACAGTGTTCATAATGTGTAATATAAAAGGATTTAAAGATGTAGCTGCAACTTACAAAAATACGAAATATCCACTCAGTCGTCCACTGTACGTAGATACATTCGGTGTGAAGAATGCTATGTGCACAGCACTAGCGCTTTTCTTCTAGAATATGTCTCCACTCCCACACGTCTCTTGTAAACCTGCTAAAGAAGAAAATGCATATATAAGAGCTCTCCAAAGTCATAAGATTGTGTAATTATCAACAGTGTTCTTAATGTGTAATATAAAAGTATTTAAAGATGTAGCTGCAACTTACAAAGATACGAAAAATCCACTCAGTCGTCCACTGTACGTATATACATTCGGTGTGAGGAATGATATGTGCACAGCACTAGCGCTTTTCTTCTAGAATATGACGCCGCTCCACACGTCTTTTGTCAACCAGCTATCGTAAAAAATGCATACATAAGAGCACTCCAAAGTCATAAGATTGTGTAATTTTCAACAGTGTTCTTAATGTGTAATATAAAAGTATGTAAGATGTAGCTTCAACTTACAAAAATACGAAATATCCACTCAGTCGTCTACTGTACGTAGATACATTCGGTGTGAAGAATGCTATGTGCACAGCAGTAGCGCTTTTCTTCTAGAATATGTCGCCGCTCCCACACGTCTCTTGTCAACCTGATAACGAAGAAAATGCATACATAAGGGCACTCCAAAGTCATAAGATTGTGTAATTTTCAACAGTGTTCTTAATGTGTAATATAAAAGTATTTAAAGATGTAGCTGCAACTTACAAAAATACGAAATATCCACTCAGTCGTCCACTGTACGTAGATATATTCGGTGTGAATAATGCTATGTGCACAGCACTAGCGCTTTTCTTCTAGAATATGACGCCGCTCCACACGTCTCTTGTCAACCTGCTAACGAAGAAAATGCATACATAAGAGCACTCCAAAGTCATAAGATTGTGTAATTTTCTACAGTGTTCTTAATGTGTAATATAAAAGTATTTAAAGATGTAGCTGCAACTTATAAAAATACGAAAAATCCACTCAGTCGTCCACTGTACGTAGGTACATTTGGAGTGAAGAATGCTATGTGCACAGCACTAGCGCTTTTCTTCTAGAATATGACGCCGCTCCCACACGTCTCTTGTCAACCTGCTAACGAAGAAAATGCATACATAAGAGCACTCCAAAGTCATAAGATTGTGTAATTTTCAACAGTGTTCATAATGTGTAATATAAAAGTATTTAAAGATGTAGCTGCAACTTACAAAAATACGGAATATCCACTCAGTCGTCCATTGTACGTAGATACATTCGGTGTGAAGAATGCTATGTGCACAGCACTAGCGCTTTTCTTCTAGAGTATGACGCCGCTCCACACCTCTTATGAACCTGCTAACGAAGAAAATGCATACATAAGAGCACTCAAAAGTCATAAGATTGTGTAATTTTCAACAGTGTTCATAATGTGTAATATAAAAGTATTTAAAGATGTAGCTGCAACTTACAAAAATAAGAAATATCCACTCAGTCGTCCACTGCACGTAGATACATTCGGTGTGAAGAATGATATGTGCACAGCACTAGCGCTTTTCTTCTAGAATATGACGCCGCTCCACACGTCTCTTGTCAACCTGCTAACAAAGAAAATGAATATATCAGAGCACTCCAAAGTCATAAGATTGTGTAATTCTCAACAGTGTTTTTAATGTGTAATATAAAAGTATTTAAAGATGTAGCTGCAACTTACAAAGATACAAAAAATCCACTCAGTCGTTCACTGTACGTATATACATTCGGTGTGAAGAATGCTATGTGCACAGCACTAGCGCTTTTCTTCTAGAATATGACGCCGCTCCACACGTCTCTTGTCAACCTGATAACGTAGAAAATGCATACATAAGAGCACTCCAAAGTCATAAGATTGTGTAATTTTCAACAGTGTTCTTAATGTGTAATATAAAAGTATTTAAAGATGTAGATGCAACTTATAAAAATACGAAATAACCACTCAGTCGTCCACTGTACGTAGATACATTTGGAGTGAAGAATGCTATGTGCACAGCACTAGCGCTTTTCTTCTAGAATATGTCGCCGCTACCACACGTCTCTTGTCAACCTGGTAACGAAGAAAATGCATACATAAGAGCACTCCAAAGTCATAAGATTGTGTAATTTTCAACAGTGTTCATAATGTGTAATATAAAAGTATTTAAAGATGTAGCTGCAACTTACAAAAATACGAAATATCCACTCAGTCGTCCATTGTACGTAGATACATTCGGTGTGAAGAATGCTATGTGCACAGAACTAGCGCTTTTCTTCTAGAGTATGACGCCGCTCCACACCTCTTATGAACCTGCTAACGAAGAAAATGCATACATAAGAGCACTCCAAAGTCACAAGATTGTGTAATTTTCAACAGTGTTCTTAATGTGTAATATAAAAGTATTTAAAGATGTAGCTGCAACTTACAAAAATACGAAATATCCACTCAGTCGTCCACTGTACGTAGATGCATTCGGTGTGAAGAATGCTATGTGCACAGCACTAGCGCTTTTCTTCTAGAATATGACGCCGCTCCACACGTCTCTTGTCAACCTGATAACGAAGAAAATGCATACATAAGGGCACTCCAAAGTCATAAGATTGTGTAATTTTCAACAGTGTTCATAATGTGTTTTATAAAAGTATTTAAAGATGTAGCTGCAACTTACAAAAATACGAAATATCCACTCAGTCGTCCACTGTACGTAGATACATTCGGTGTGAAGAATGATATGTGCACAGCACTAGCGCTTTTCTTCTAGAATATGACGCCGCTCCACACGTCTGTTGTCAACCTGCTAACGAACAAAATGCATACATCAGAGCACTCCAAAGTCATAAGATTGTGTAATTTTCGATAGTGTTCTTAATGTGTAATATAAAAGTATTTAAAGATGTAGCTGCAACTTATAAAAATACGAAATATCCACTCAGTCGTCCACTGTACGTAGATACATTTGGAGTGAAGAATTCTATGTGCACAGCACTAGCGCTTTTCTTCTAGAATATGTCGCCGCTCCCACACGTCTCTTGGCAACCTGCTAATGAAGAAAATGCATACATAAGAGCACTCCAAAGTCATAAGATTGTGTAATTTTCAACAGAGTTCTTAATGTGTAATATAAAAGTATTTAAAGATGTAGCTTCAACTTACAAAAATACGAAATATCCACTCAGTCGTCTACTGTACGTAGATACATTCGGTGTGAAGAATGCTATGTGCACAGCAGTAGCGCTTTTCTTCTAGAATATGTCGCCGCTCCCACACGTCTCTTGTCAACCTGATGACGAAGAAAATGCATACATAAGGGCACTCCAAAGTCATAAGATTGTGTAATTTTCAACAGTGTTCTTAATGTGTAATATAAAAGTATTTAAAGATGTAGCTGCAACTTACAAAAATACGAAATATCCACTCAGTCGTCCACTGTACGTAGATACAATCGGTGTGAAGAATGCTATGTGCACAGCACTAGCGCTTTTCTTCTAGAATATGACGCCGCTCCACACGTCTCTTGTCAAACTGCTAACGAAGAAAATGCATACATAAGAGCACTCAAAAGTCATAAGATTGTGTAATTTTCTACAGTGTTTTTAATGTGTAATATAAAAGTATTTAAAGATGTAGCTGCAACTTATAAAAATACGAAATATCCACTCAGTCGTCTACTGTACGTAGATACATTTGGAGTGAAGAATGCTATGTGCACAGCACTAGCGCTTTTCTTCTAGAATATGTCGCCGCTCCCACACGTCTCTTGTCAACCTGCTAACGAAGAAAATGCATACATAAGAGCACTCCAAAGTCATATGATATACATTCGGTGTGAAGAATGCTATGTGCACAGCACTAGCGCTTTTCTTCTAGAGGATGACGCCGCTCCACACCTCTTATGAACCTGCTAACGAAGAAAATGCATACATAAGAGCACTCCAAAGTCATAAGATTGTGTAATTTTCAACAGTGTTCTTAATGTGTAATATAAAAGTATTTAAAGATGTAGCTGCAACTTACAAAAATACGAAATATCCACTCAGTCGTCCATTGTACGTAGATGCATTCGGTGTGAAGAATGCTATGTGCACAGCACTAGCGCTTTTCTTCTAGAATATGACGCCGCTCCACACGTCTCTTGTCAACCTGATAACGAAGAAAATGCATACATAAGGGCACTCCAAAGTCATAAGATTGTGTAATTTTCAACAGTGTTCATAATGTGTAATATAAAAGTATTTAAAGATGTAGCTGCAACTTATAAAAATACGAAAAATCCACTCAGTCGTCCACTGTACGTAGGTACATTTGGAGTGAAGAATGCTATGTGCACAGCACTAGCGCTTTTCTTCTAGAATATGACGCCGCTCCCACACGTCTCTTGTCAACCTGCTAACGAAGAAAATGCATACATAAGAGCACTCCAAAGTCATAAGATTGTGTAATTTTCAACAGTGTTCATAATGTGTAATATAAAAGTATTTAAAGATGTAGCTGCAACTTACAAAAATACGGAATATCCACTCAGTCGTCCATTGTACGTAGATACATTCGGTGTGAAGAATGCTATGTGCACAGCACTAGCGCTTTTCTTCTAGAGTATGACGCCGCTCCACACCTCTTATGAACCTGCTAACGAAGAAAATGCATACATAAGAGCACTCAAAAGTCATAAGATTGTGTAATTTTCAACAGTGTTCATAATGTGTAATATAAAAGTATTTAAAGATGTAGCTGCAACTTACAAAAATAAGAAATATCCACTCAGTCGTCCACTGCACGTAGATACATTCGGTGTGAAGAATGATATGTGCACAGCACTAGCGCTTTTCTTCTAGAATATGACGCCGCTCCACACGTCTCTTGTCAACCTGCTAACAAAGAAAATGAATATATCAGAGCACTCCAAAGTCATAAGATTGTGTAATTCTCAACAGTGTTTTTAATGTGTAATATAAAAGTATTTAAAGATGTAGCTGCAACTTACAAAGATACAAAAAATCCACTCAGTCGTTCACTGTACGTATATACATTCGGTGTGAAGAATGCTATGTGCACAGCACTAGCGCTTTTCTTCTAGAATATGACGCCGCTCCACACGTCTCTTGTCAACCTGATAACGTAGAAAATGCATACATAAGAGCACTCCAAAGTCATAAGATTGTGTAATTTTCAACAGTGTTCTTAATGTGTAATATAAAAGTATTTAAAGATGTAGATGCAACTTATAAAAATACGAAATAACCACTCAGTCGTCCACTGTACGTAGATACATTTGGAGTGAAGAATGCTATGTGCACAGCACTAGCGCTTTTCTTCTAGAATATGTCGCCGCTACCACACGTCTCTTGTCAACCTGGTAACGAAGAAAATGCATACATAAGAGCACTCCAAAGTCATAAGATTGTGTAATTTTCAACAGTGTTCATAATGTGTAATATAAAAGTATTTAAAGATGTAGCTGCAACTTACAAAAATACGAAATATCCACTCAGTCGTCCATTGTACGTAGATACATTCGGTGTGAAGAATGCTATGTGCACAGAACTAGCGCTTTTCTTCTAGAGTATGACGCCGCTCCACACCTCTTATGAACCTGCTAACGAAGAAAATGCATACATAAGAGCACTCCAAAGTCACAAGATTGTGTAATTTTCAACAGTGTTCTTAATGTGTAATATAAAAGTATTTAAAGATGTAGCTGCAACTTACAAAAATACGAAATATCCACTCAGTCGTCCACTGTACGTAGATGCATTCGGTGTGAAGAATGCTATGTGCACAGCACTAGCGCTTTTCTTCTAGAATATGACGCCGCTCCACACGTCTCTTGTCAACCTGATAACGAAGAAAATGCATACATAAGGGCACTCCAAAGTCATAAGATTGTGTAATTTTCAACAGTGTTCATAATGTGTTTTATAAAAGTATTTAAAGATGTAGCTGCAACTTACAAAAATACGAAATATCCACTCAGTCGTCCACTGTACGTAGATACATTCGGTGTGAAGAATGATATGTGCACAGCACTAGCGCTTTTCTTCTAGAATATGACGCCGCTCCACACGTCTGTTGTCAACCTGCTAACGAACAAAATGCATACATCAGAGCACTCCAAAGTCATAAGATTGTGTAATTTTCGATAGTGTTCTTAATGTGTAATATAAAAGTATTTAAAGATGTAGCTGCAACTTATAAAAATACGAAATATCCACTCAGTCGTCCACTGTACGTAGATACATTTGGAGTGAAGAATTCTATGTGCACAGCTCTAGCGCTTTTCTTCTAGAATATGTCGCCGCTCCCACACGTCTCTTGGCAACCTGCTAATGAAGAAAATGCATACATAAGAGCACTCCAAAGTCATAAGATTGTGTAATTTTCAACAGAGTTCTTAATGTGTAATATAAAAGTATTTAAAGATGTAGCTTCAACTTACAAAAATACGAAATATCCACTCAGTCGTCTACTGTACGTAGATACATTCGGTGTGAAGAATGCTATGTGCACAGCAGTAGCGCTTTTCTTCTAGAATATGTCGCCGCTCCCACACGTCTCTTGTCAACCTGATGACGAAGAAAATGCATACATAAGGGCACTCCAAAGTCATAAGATTGTGTAATTTTCAACAGTGTTCTTAATGTGTAATATAAAAGTATTTAAAGATGTAGCTGCAACTTACAAAAATACGAAATATCCACTCAGTCGTCCACTGTACGTAGATACAATCGGTGTGAAGAATGCTATGTGCACAGCACTAGCGCTTTTCTTCTAGAATATGACGCCGCTCCACACGTCTCTTGTCAAACTGCTAACGAAGAAAATGCATACATAAGAGCACTCAAAAGTCATAAGATTGTGTAATTTTCTACAGTGTTTTTAATGTGTAATATAAAAGTATTTAAAGATGTAGCTGCAACTTATAAAAATACGAAATATCCACTCAGTCGTCCACTGTACGTAGATACATTTGGAGTGAAGAATGCTATGTGCACAGCACTAGCGCTTTTCTTCTAGAATATGTCGCCGCTCCCACACGTCTCTTGTCAACCTGCTAACGAAGAAAATGCATACATAAGAGCACTCCAAAGTCATATGATATACATTCGGTGTGAAGAATGCTATGTGCACAGCACTAGCGCTTTTCTTCTAGAGGATGACGCCGCTCCACACCTCTTATGAACCTGCTAACGAAGAAAATGCATACATAAGAGCACTCCAAAGTCATAAGATTGTGTAATTTTCAACAGTGTTCTTAATGTGTAATATAAAAGTATTTAAAGATGTAGCTGCAACTTACAAAAATACGAAATATCCACTCAGTCGTCCATTGTACGTAGATGCATTCGGTGTGAAGAATGCTATGTGCACAGCACTAGCGCTTTTCTTCTAGAATATGACGCCGCTCCACACGTCTCTTGTCAACCTGATAACGAAGAAAATGCATACATAAGGGCACTCCAAAGTCATAAGATTGTGTAATTTTCAACAGTGTTCATAATGTGTAATATAAAAGTATTTAAAGATGTAGCTGCAACTTACAAAAATAAGAAATATCCACTCAGTCGTCCACTGCACGTAGATACATTCGGTGTGAAGAATGCTATGTGCACAGCACTAGCGCTTTTCTTCTAGAATATGACGCCGCTCCACACGTCTCTTGACAACCTGATAACGAAGAAAATGCATACATAAGGGCACTCCAAAGTCATAAGATTGTGTAATTTTCAACAGTGTTGTTAATGTGTAATATAAAAGTATTTAAAGATGCAGCTGCAACTTACAAAAATACGAAATATCCACTCAGTCGTCCACTGTACGTAGATACATTCGGTGTAAGAATGATATGTGCACAGCACTAGCGCTTTTCTTCTAGAATATGACGCCGCTCCACATGTCTGTTGTCAACCTGCTAACGAAGAAAATGCATACAGCAGAGCACTACAAAGTCATAAGATTGTGTAATTTTCAATAGTGTTCTTAATGTGTAATATAAAAGTATTTAAAGATGTAGCTGCAACTTATATAAATACGAAATATCCACTCAGTCGTCCACTGTACGTAGATACATTTGGAGTGAAGAATGCTATGTGCACAGCACTAGCGCTTTTCTTCTAGAATATGTCGCCGCCCCCACACGTCTCTTGTCAACCTGCTAACGAAGAAAATGCATACATAAGAGCACTCCAAAGTCATACGATTGTGTAATTTTCAACAAGTGTTCATAATGTGTAATATAAAAGTATTTAAAGATGTAGCTGCAATTTACAAAAATACGAAATATCCACTCAGTCGTCCACTGTACGTAGATACATTCGGTGTGAAGAATGCTATGTGCACAGCACTAGCGCTTTTCTTCTAGAATATGACGCCGCTCCACACGTCTCTTGTCAAACTGCTAACGAAAAAAATGCATACATAAGAGCACTCCAAAGTCATAAGATTGTGTAATTTTCTACAGTGTTCTTAATGTGTAATATAAAAGAATTTAAAGATTTAGCTGCAACTTATAAAAATACGAAATATCCACTCAGTCGTCCACTGTACGTAGATACATTTGGAGTGAAGAATGCTATGTGCACAGCACTAGCGCTTTTCTTCTAGAATATGTCGCCGCTCCCACTCGTCTCTTGTCAACCAGCTAACGAAGAAAATGCATACATAAGAGCACTCCAAAGTCATATGATTGTGTAATTTTCAACATTGTTCATAATGTGTAATATAAAAGTATTTAAAGATGTAGCTGCAACTTACAAAAATACGAAAAATCCACTCAGTCGTCCATTGTACGTAGATACATTCGGTATGAAGAATGCTATGTGCACAGCACTAGCGCTTTTCTTCTAGAGTATGACGTCGCTCCACACCTCTTATGAACCTGCTAACGAAGAAAATGCATACATAAGAGTACTCCCAAGTCATAAGATTGTGTAATTTTCAACAGTGTTCTTAATGTGTAATATAAAAGTATTTAAAGATGTAGCTGCAACTTACAAAAATACGAAATATCCACTCATTCGTCCACTGTACGTAGATGGATTCGGTGTGAAGAATGCTATGTGCACAGCACTAGCGCTTTTCTTCTAGAATATGACGCCACTCCACACGTCTCTTGTCAACCTGATAACGAAGAAAATGCATACATAAGGGTACTCCAAAGTCATAAGATTGTGTAATTTTCAACAGTGTTCATAATGTGTAATATAAAAGTATTTAAAGATGTAGCTGCAACTTACAAAAATACGAAATATCCACTCAGTCGTCCACTGTACGTAGATACATTCGGTGTGAAGAATGATATGTGCACAGCACTATCGCTCTTCTTCTAGAATATGACGCCGCTCCACACGTCTCTTGTCAACCTGCTAACAAAGAAAATGAATATATCAGAGCACTCCAAAGTCATAAGATTGTGTAATTTTCAACAGTGTTCTTAATGTGTAATATAAAAGTATTTAAAGATGTAGCTGCAACTTACAAAAATACGAAATATCCACTCAGTCGTCCACTGTACGTAGATACATTCGGTGTGAAGAATGCTATGTGCACAGTGCTAGCGCTTTTCTTCTAGAACATGACGCCGCTCCACACGTCTCTTGTCAACCTGCTAACGAAGAAAATGCATACATAAGAGCACTCCAAAATCATAAATTTGTGTAATCTTCAACAGTGTTCTTAATGTGTAATATAAAAGTATTTAAAGATGTAGCTGCAACTTCCAAAAATACGAAATATCCACTCAGTCGTCCACTGTACGTAGATACATTCGGTGTGAAGAATGATATGTGCACAGCACTAGCGCTTTTCTTCTAGAATATGACGCCGCTCCACACGTCTGTTGTCAACCTGATAACGAAGAAAATGCATACATCAGAGCACTACAAAGTCATAAGATTGTGTAATTTTCAATAGTGTTCTTAATGTGTAATATAAAAGTATTTAAAGATGTAGCTGCAACTTATAAAAATACGAAATATCCACTCAGTCGTCCACTGTACGTAGATACATTTGGAGTGAAGAATGCTATGTGCACAGCACTAGCGCTTTTCTTCTAGAATATGTCGCCGCTCCCACACGTCTCTTGTCAACCTGCTAACGAAGAAAATGCATACATAAGAGCACTGCAAAGTCATAAGATTGTGTAATTTTCAACAAGTGTTCATAATGTGTAATATAAAAGTATTTAAAGATGTAGCTGCAACTTACAAAAATACGAAATATCCACTCAGTCGTCCACTGTACGTAGATACATTCGGTGTGAAGAATGCTATGTGCACAGCACTAGCGCTTTTCTTCTAGAATCTGACGCCGCTCCACACGTCTCTTGTCAACCTGCTAACGAAGAAAATGCATACATAAGAGCACTCCAAAGTCATAAGATTGTGTATTTTTCAACAGTGTTCTTAATGTGTAATATAAAAGTATTTAAAGATGTAGCTGCAACTTACAAAAATACGAAATATCCACTCAGTCGTCCACTGTACGTAGATACATCCGGTGTCAAGAATGCTATGTGCACAGCAGTAGCGCTTTTCTTCTTGAATATGTCGCCGCTCCCACACGTCTCTTGTCAACCTGATAACGAAGAAAATGCGTACATAAGGGCACTCCAAAGTCATAAGATTGTGTAATTTTCAACAGTGTTCTTAATGTGTAATATAAAAGTATTTAAAGATGTAGCTGCAACTTACAAAAATACGAAATATCCACTCAGTCGTCCACTGTACGTAGATACATTCGGTGTCAAGAATGCTATGTGCACAGCAGTAGCGCTTTTCTTCTTGAATATGTCGCCGCTCCCACACGTCTCTTGTCAACCTGATAACGAAGAAAATGCATACATAAGGGCACTCCAAAGTCATAAGATTGTGTAATTTTCAACAGTGTTCTTAATGTGTAATATAAAAGTATTTAAAGATGTAGCTGCAACTTACAAAAATACGAAATATCCACTCAGTCGTCCACTGTACGTAGATGGATTCGGTGTGAAGAATGCTATGTGCACAGCACTAGCGCTTTTCTTCTAGAATATGTCGCCGCTCCCACACGTCTCTTGTCAACCTGCTAACGACGAAAATGCATACATAAGAGCACTCCAAAGTCATAAGATTGTGTAATTTTCAACAAGTGTTCATAATGTGTAATATAAAAGTATTTAAAGATGTAGCTGCAACTTACAAAAATACGAAATATCCATTCAGTCGTCCATTGTACGTAGATACATTCGGTGTGAAGAATGCTATGTGCACAGCACTAGCGCTTTTCTTCTAGAGTATGACGCCGCTCCACACCTCTTATGAACCTGCTAACGAAGAAAATGCATACATAAGAGCACTCCAAAGTCACAAGATTGTGTAATTTTCAACATTGTTCTTAATGTGTAATATAAAAGTATTTAAAGATGTAGCTGCAACTAACAAAAATACGAAATATCCACTCAGTCGTCCACTGTACGTAGATGCATTCGGTGTGAAGAATGCTATGTGCACAGCACTAGCGCTATTCTTCTAGAATATGACGCCGCTCCACACGTCTCTTGTCAACCTGATAACGAAGAAAATGCATACATAAGGGCATTCCAAAGTCATAAGATTGTGTAATTTTCAACAGTGTTCATAATGTGTAATATAAAAGTATTTAAAGATGTAGCTGCAACTTAAAAAAATACGAAATATCCACTCAGTCGTCCACTGTACGTAGATACATTCGGTGTGAAGAATGATATGTGCACAGCACTATCGCTCTTCTTCTAGAATATGACGCCGCTCCGCACGTCTCTTGTCAACCTACTAACAAAGAAAATGAATATATCAGAGCACTCCAAAGTCATATGATTGTGTAATTTTCAACATTGTTCATAATGTGTAATATAAAAGTATTTAAAGATGTAGCTGCAACTTACAAAAATACGAAAAATCCACTCAGTCGCCCATTGTACGTAGATACATTCGGTATGAAGAATGCTATGTGCACAGCACTAGCGCTTTTCTTCTAGAGTATGACGTCGCTCCACACCTCTTATGAACCTGCTAACGAAGAAAATGCATACATAAGAGTACTCCCAAGTCATAAGATTGTGTAATTTTCAACAGTGTTCTTAATGTGTAATATAAAAGTATTTAAAGATGTAGCTGCAACTTACAAAAATACGAAATATCCACTCATTCGTCCACTGTACGTAGATGGATTCGGTGTGAAGAATGCTATGTGCACAGCACTAGCGCTTTTCTTCTAGAATATGACGCCGCTCCACACGTCTCTTGTCAACCTGATAACGAAGAAAATGCATACATAAGGGTACTCCAAAGTCATAAGATTGTGTAATTTTCAACAGTGTTCATAATGTGTAATATAAAAGTATTTAAAGATGTAGCTGCAACTTACAAAAATACGAAATATCCACTCAGTCGTCCACTGTACGTAGATACATTCGGTGTGAAGAATGATATGTGCACAGCACTATCGCTCTTCTTCTAGAATATGACGCCGCTCCACACGTCTCTTGTCAACCTGCTAACAAAGAAAATGAATATATCAGAGCACTCCAAAGTCATAAGATTGTGTAATTTTCAACAGTGTTCTTAATGTGTAATATAAAAGTATTTAAAGATGTAGCTGCAACTTACAAAAATACGAAATATCCACTCAGTCGTCCACTGTACGTAGATACATTCGGTGTGAAGAATGCTATGTGCACAGTGCTAGCGCTTTTCTTCTAGAACATGACGCCGCTCCACACGTCTCTTGTCAACCTGCTAACGAAGAAAATGCATACATAAGAGCACTCCAAAATCATAAATTTGTGTAATCTTCAACAGTGTTCTTAATGTGTAATATAAAAGTATTTAAAGATGTAGCTGCAACTTCCAAAAATACGAAATATCCACTCAGTCGTCCACTGTACGTAGATACATTCGGTGTGAAGAATGATATGTGCACAGCACTAGCGCTTTTCTTCTAGAATATGACGCCGCTCCACACGTCTGTTGTCAACCTGATAACGAAGAAAATGCATACATCAGAGCACTACAAAGTCATAAGATTGTGTAATTTTCAATAGTGTTCTTAATGTGTAATATAAAAGTATTTAAAGATGTAGCTGCAACTTATAAAAATACGAAATATCCACTCAGTCGTCCACTGTACGTAGATACATTTGGAGTGAAGAATGCTATGTGCACAGCAGTAGCGCTTTTCTTCTTGAATATGTCGCCGCTCCCACACGTCTCTTGTCAACCTGATAACGAAGAAAATGCATACATAAGGGCACTCCAAAGTCATAAGATTGTGTAATTTTCAACAGTGTTCTTAATGTGTAATATAAAAGTATTTAAAGATGTAGCTGCAACTTACAAAAATACGAAATATCCACTCAGTCGTCCACTGTACGTAGATGGATTCGGTGTGAAGAATGCTATGTGCACAGCACTAGCGCTTTTCTTCTAGAATATGTCGCCGCTCCCACACGTCTCTTGTCAACCTGCTAACGACGAAAATGCATACATAAGAGCACTCCAAAGTCATAAGATTGTGTAATTTTCAACAAGTGTTCATAATGTGTAATATAAAAGTATTTAAAGATTTAGCTGCAACTTATAAAAATACGAAATATCCACTCAGTCGTCCACTGTACGTAGATACATTTGGAGTGAAGAATGCTATGTGCACAGCACTAGCGCTTTTCTTCTAGAATATGTCGCCGCTCCCACACGTCTCTTGTCAACCTGCTAACGAAGAAAATGCATACATAAGAGCACTCCAAAGTCATAAGATTGTGTAATTTTCAACAGTGTTCATAATGTGTAATATAAAAGTATTTAAAGATGTAGCTGCAACTTACAAAAATACGAAATATCCATTCAGTCGTCCATTGTACGTAGATACATTCGGTGTGAAGAATGCTATGTGCACAGCACTAGCGCTTTTCTTCTAGAGTATGACGCCGCTCCACACCTCTTATGAACCTGCTAACGAAGAAAATGCATACATAAGAGCACTCCAAAGTCACAAGATTGTGTAATTTTCAACATTGTTCTTAATGTGTAATATAAAAGTATTTAAAGATGTAGCTGCAACTAACAAAAATACGAAATATCCACTCAGTCGTCCACTGTACGTAGATGCATTCGGTGTGAAGAATGCTATGTGCACAGCACTAGCGCTATTCTTCTAGAATATGACGCCGCTCCACACGTCTCTTGTCAACCTGATAACGAAGAAAATGCATACATAAGGGCATTCCAAAGTCATAAGATTGTGTAATTTTCAACAGTGTTCATAATGTGTAATATAAAAGTATTTAAAGATGTAGCTGCAACTTAAAAAAATACGAAATATCCACTCAGTCGTCCACTGTACGTAGATACATTCGGTGTGAAGAATGATATGTGCACAGCACTATCGCTCTTCTTCTAGAATATGACGCCGCTCCGCACGTCTCTTGTCAACCTACTAACAAAGAAAATGAATATATCAGAGCACTCCAAAGTCATATGATTGTGTAATTTTCAACATTGTTCATAATGTGTAATATAAAAGTATTTAAAGATGTAGCTGCAACTTACAAAAATACGAAAAATCCACTCAGTCGTCCATTGTACGTAGATACATTCGGTATGAAGAATGCTATGTGCACAGCACTAGCGCTTTTCTTCTAGAGTATGACGTCGCTCCACACCTCTTATGAACCTGCTAACGAAGAAAATGCATACATAAGAGTACTCCCAAGTCATAAGATTGTGTAATTTTCAACAGTGTTCTTAATGTGTAATATAAAAGTATTTAAAGATGTAGCTGCAACTTACAAAAATACGAAATATCCACTCATTCGTCCACTGTACGTAGATGGATTCGGTGTGAAGAATGCTATGTGCACAGCACTAGCGCTTTTCTTCTAGAATATGACGCCGCTCCACACGTCTCTTGTCAACCTGATAACGAAGAAAATGCATACATAAGGGTACTCCAAAGTCATAAGATTGTGTAATTTTCAACAGTGTTCATAATGTGTAATATAAAAGTATTTAAAGATGTAGCTGCAACTTACAAAAATACGAAATATCCACTCAGTCGTCCACTGTACGTAGATACATTCGGTGTGAAGAATGATATGTGCACAGCACTATCGCTCTTCTTCTAGAATATGACGCCGCTCCACACGTCTCTTGTCAACCTGCTAACAAAGAAAATGAATATATCAGAGCACTCCAAAGTCATAAGATTGTGTAATTTTCAACAGTGTTCTTAATGTGTAATATAAAAGTATTTAAAGATGTAGCTGCAACTTACAAAAATACGAAATATCCACTCAGTCGTCCACTGTACGTAGATACATTCGGTGTGAAGAATGCTATGTGCACAGTGCTAGCGCTTTTCTTCTAGAACATGACGCCGCTCCACACGTCTCTTGTCAACCTGCTAACGAAGAAAATGCATACATAAGAGCACTCCAAAATCATAAATTTGTGTAATCTTCAACAGTGTTCTTAATGTGTAATATAAAAGTATTTAAAGATGTAGCTGCAACTTCCAAAAATACGAAATATCCACTCAGTCGTCCACTGTACGTAGATACATTCGGTGTGAAGAATGATATGTGCACAGCACTAGCGCTTTTCTTCTAGAATATGACGCCGCTCCACACGTCTGTTGTCAACCTGATAACGAAGAAAATGCATACATCAGAGCACTACAAAGTCATAAGATTGTGTAATTTTCAATAGTGTTCTTAATGTGTAATATAAAAGTATTTAAAGATGTAGCTGCAACTTATAAAAATACGAAATATCCACTCAGTCGTCCACTGTACGTAGATACATTTGGAGTGAAGAATGCTATGTGCACAGCACTAGCGCTTTTCTTCTAGAATATGTCGCCGCTCCCACACGTCTCTTGTCAACCTGCTAACGAAGAAAATGCATACATAAGAGCACTGCAAAGTCATAAGATTGTGTAATTTTCAACAAGTGTTCATAATGTGTAATATAAAAGTATTTAAAGATGTAGCTGCAACTTACAAAAATACGAAATATCCACTCAGTCGTCCACTGTACGTAGATACATTCGGTGTGAAGAATGCTATGTGCACAGCACTAGCGCTTTTCTTCTAGAATCTGACGCCGCTCCACACGTCTCTTGTCAACCTGCTAACGAAGAAAATGCATACATAAGAGCACTCCAAAGTCATAAGATTGTGTATTTTTCAACAGTGTTCTTAATGTGTAATATAAAAGTATTTAAAGATGTAGCTGCAACTTACAAAAATACGAAATATCCACTCAGTCGTCCACTGTACGTAGATACATCCGGTGTCAAGAATGCTATGTGCACAGCAGTAGCGCTTTTCTTCTTGAATATGTCGCCGCTCCCACACGTCTCTTGTCAACCTGATAACGAAGAAAATGCGTACATAAGGGCACTCCAAAGTCATAAGATTGTGTAATTTTCAACAGTGTTCTTAATGTGTAATATAAAAGTATTTAAAGATGTAGCTGCAACTTACAAAAATACGAAATATCCACTCAGTCGTCCACTGTACGTAGATACATTCGGTGTCAAGAATGCTATGTGCACAGCAGTAGCGCTTTTCTTCTTGAATATGTCGCCGCTCCCACACGTCTCTTGTCAACCTGATAACGAAGAAAATGCATACATAAGGGCACTCCAAAGTCATAAGATTGTGTAATTTTCAACAGTGTTCTTAATGTGTAATATAAAAGTATTTAAAGATGTAGCTGCAACTTACAAAAATACGAAATATCCACTCAGTCGTCCACTGTACGTAGATGGATTCGGTGTGAAGAATGCTATGTGCACAGCACTAGCGCTTTTCTTCTAGAATATGTCGCCGCTCCCACACGTCTCTTGTCAACCTGCTAACGACGAAAATGCATACATAAGAGCACTCCAAAGTCATAAGATTGTGTAATTTTCAACAAGTGTTCATAATGTGTAATATAAAAGTATTTAAAGATTTAGCTGCAACTTATAAAAATACGAAATATCCACTCAGTCGTCCACTGTACGTAGATACATTTGGAGTGAAGAATGCTATGTGCACAGCACTAGCGCTTTTCTTCTAGAATATGTCGCCGCTCCCACACGTCTCTTGTCAACCTGCTAACGAAGAAAATGCATACATAAGAGCACTCCAAAGTCATAAGATTGTGTAATTTTCAACAGTGTTCATAATGTGTAATATAAAAGTATTTAAAGATGTAGCTGCAACTTACAAAAATACGAAATATCCATTCAGTCGTCCATTGTACGTAGATACATTCGGTGTGAAGAATGCTATGTGCACAGCACTAGCGCTTTTCTTCTAGAGTATGACGCCGCTCCACACCTCTTATGAACCTGCTAACGAAGAAAATGCATACATAAGAGCACTCCAAAGTCACAAGATTGTGTAATTTTCAACATTGTTCTTAATGTGTAATATAAAAGTATTTAAAGATGTAGCTGCAACTAACAAAAATACGAAATATCCACTCAGTCGTCCACTGTACGTAGATGCATTCGGTGTGAAGAATGCTATGTGCACAGCACTAGCGCTTTTCTTCTAGAATATGACGCCGCTCCACACGTCTCTTGTCAACCTGCTAACGAAGAAAATGCATACATAAGGGCATTCCAAAGTCATAAGATTGTGTAATTTTCAACAGTGTTCATAATGTGTAATATAAAAGTATTTAAAGATGTAGCTGCAACTTACAAAAATACGAAATATCCACTCAGTCGTCCACTGTACGTAGATACATTCGGTGTGAAGAATGATATGTGCACAGCACTATCGCTCTTCTTCTAGAATATGACGCCGCTCCGCACGTCTCTTGTCAACCTACTAACAAAGAAAATGAATATATCAGAGCACTCCAAAGTCATAAGATTGTGTAATTTTCAACAGTGTTCTTAAAGTGTAATATTAAAGTATTTAAAGATGTAGCTGCAACTTACAAAAATACGAAATATCCACTCAGTCGTCCACTGTACGTAGATACATTCGGTGTGAAGAATGCTATGTGCACAGCGCTAGCGCTTTTCTTCTAGAACATGACGCCGCTCCACACGTCTCTTGTCAACCTGCTAACGAAGAAAATGCATACATAAGAGCACTCCAAAATCATAAATTTGTGTAATCTTCAACAGTGTTCTTAATGTGTAATATAAAAGTATTTAAAGATGTAGCTGCAACTTACAAAAATACGAAATATCCACTCAGTCGTCCACTGTACGTAGATACATTCGGTGTGAAGAATGCTATGTGCACAGCACTGGCGCTTATCTTCTAGAATATGACGCCGCTCCACACGTCTCTTGTCAACCTGATAACGAAGAAAATGCATACATAAGGGCACTTCAAAGTTATAAGATTGTGTAATTTTCAACAGTGTTCATAATGTGTAATATAAAAGTATTTAAAGATGTAGCTGCAACTTCCAAAAATACGAAATATCCACTCAGTCGTCCACTGTACGTAGATACATTCCTTGTGAAGAATGATATGTGCACAGCACTAGCGCTTTTCTTCTAGAATATGACGCCGCTCCACACGTCTGTGGTCAACCTGATAACGAAGAAATTGCATACATCACAGCACTACAAAGTCATAAGATTGTGTAATTTTCAATAGTGTTCTTAATGTGTAATATAAAAGTATTTAAAGATGTAGCTGCAACTTATAAAAATACGAAATATCCACTCAGTCGTCCACTGTACGTAGATACATTTGGAGTGAAGAATGCTATGTGCACAGCACTAGCGCTTTTCTTCTAGAATATGTCGCCGCTCCCACACGTCTCTTGTCAACCTGCTAACGAAGAGAATGCATACATAAGAGCACTGCAAAGTCATAAGATTGTGTAATTTTCAACAAGTGTTCATAATGTGTAATATAAAAGTATTTAAAGATGTAGCTGCAACTTACAAAAATACGAAATATCCACTCAGTCGTCCACTGTACGTAGATACATTCGGTGTGAAGAATGCTATGTGCACAGCACTAGCGCTTTTCTTCTAGAATATGACGCCGCTCCACACGTCTGTTGTCAACCTGCTAACGAAGAAAATGCATACATAAGAGCACTCCAAAGTCATAAGATTGTGTATTTTTCAACAGTGTTCTTAATGTGTAATATAAAAGTATTTAAAGATGTAGCTGCAACTTACAAAAATACGAAATATCCACTCAGTCGTCCACTGTACGTAGATACATCCGGTGTCAAGAATGCTATGTGCACAGCAGTAGCGCTTTTCTTCTTGAATATGTCGCCGCTCCCACACGTCTCTTGTCAACCTGATAACGAAGAAAATGCGTACATAAGGGCACTCCAAAGTCATAAGATTGTGTAATTTTCAACAGTGTTCTTAATGTGTAATATAAAAGTATTTAAAGATGTAGCTGCAACTTACAAAAATACGAAATATCCACTCAGTCGTCCACTGTACGTAGATACATTCGGTGTCAAGAATGCTATGTGTACAGCAGTAGCGCTTTTCTTCTTGAATATGTCGCCGCTCCCACACGTCTCTTGTCAACCTGATAACGAAGAAAATGCATACATAAGGGCACTCCAAAGTCATAAGATTGTGTAATTTTCAACAGTGTTCTTAATGTGTAATATAAAAGTATTTAAAGATGTAGCTGCAACTTACAAAAATACGAAATATCCACTCAGTCGTCCACTGTACGTAGATGGATTCGGTGTGAAGAATGCTAAGTGCACAGCACTAGCGCTTTTCTTCTAGAATATGACGCCGCTCCACACGTCTCTTGTCAAACTGCTAACGAAGAAAATGCATACATAAGAGCACCCCATAGTCTTAAGATTGTGTAATTTTCTACAGTGTTCTTAATGTGTAATATAAAAGTATTTAAAGATTTAGCTGCAACTTATAAAAATACGAAATATCCACTCAGTCGTCCACTGTACGTAGATACATTTGGAGTGAAGAATGCTATGTGCACAGCACTAGCGCTTTTCTTCTAGAATATGTCGCCGCTCCCACACGTCTCTTGTCAACCTGCTAACGACGAAAATGCATACATAAGAGCACTCCAAAGTCATAAGATTGTGTAATTTTCAACAAGTGTTCATAATGTGCAATATAAAAGTATTTAAAGATTTAGCTGCAACTTATAAAAATACGAAATATCCACTCAGTCGTCCACTGTACGTAGATACATTTGGAGTGAAGAATGCTATGTGCACAGCACTAGCGCTTTTCTTCTAGAATATGTCGCCGCTCCCACACGTCCCTTGTCAACCTGCTAACGAAGAAAATGCATACATAAGAGCACTCCAAAGTCATAAGATTGTGTAATGTTCAACAGTGTTCATAATGTGTAATATAAAAGTATTTAAAGATGTAGCTGCAACTTACAAAAATACGAAATATCCATTCAGTCGTCCATTGTACGTAGATACATTCGGTGTGAAGAATGCTATGTGCACAGCACTAGCGCTTTTCTTCTAGAATATGACGCCGCTCCACACGTCTCTTGTCAACCTGCTAACAAAGAAAATGAATATATCAGAGCACTCCAAAGTCATAAGATTGTGTAATTTTCAACAGTGTTCTTAATGTGTAATATAAAAGTATTTAAAGATGTAGCTGCAACTTACAAAAATACGAAATATCCACTCAGTCGTCCACTGTACGTAGATACATTCGGTGTGAAGAATGCTATGTGCACAGTGCTAGCGCTTTTCTTCTAGAACATGACGCCGCTCCACACGTCTCTTGTCAACCTGCTAACGAAGAAAATGCATACATAAGAGCACTCCAAAATCATAAATTTGTGTAATCTTCAACAGTGTTCTTAATGTGTAATATAAAAGTATTTAAAGATGTAGCTGCAACTTACAAAAATACGAAATATCCACTCAGTCGTCCACTGTACGTAGATACATTCGGTGTGAAGAATGCTATGTGCACAGCACTGGCGCTTATCTTCTAGAATATGACGCCGCTCCACACGTCTCTTGTCAACCTGATAACGAAGAAAATGCATACATATTGGCACTCCAAAGTTATAAGATTGTGTAATTTTCAACAGTGTTCATAATGTGTAATATAAAAGTATTTAAAGATGTAGCTGCAACTTCCAAAAATACGAAATATCCACTCAGTCGTCCACTGTACGTAGATACATTCGGTGTGAAGAATGATATGTGCACAGCACTAGCGCTTTTCTTCTAGAATATGACGCCGCTCCACACGTCTGTTGTCAACCTGATAACGAAGAAAATGCATACATCAGAGCACTACAAAGTCATAAGATTGTGTAATTTTCAATAGTGTTCTTAATGTGTAATATAAAAGTATTTAAAGATGTAGCTGCAACTTACAAAAATACGAAATATCCACTCAGTCGTCCACTGTACGTAGATACATCCGGTGTCAAGAATGCTATGTGCACAGCAGTAGCGCTTTTATTCTTGAATATGTCGCCGCTCCCACACGTCTCTTGTCAACCTGATAACGAAGAAAATGCGTACATAAGGGCACTCCAAAGTCATAAGATTGTGTAATTTTCAACAGTGTTCTTAATGTGTAATATAAAAGTATTTAAAGATGTAGCTGCAACTTACAAAAATACGAAATATCCACTCAGTCGTCCACTGTACGTAGATACATTCGGTGTCAAGAATGCTATGTGCACAGCAGTAGCGCTTTTCTTCTTGAATATGTCGCCGCTCGCACACGTCTCTTGTCAACCTGATAACGAAGAAAATGCATACATAAGGGCACTCCAAAGTCATAAGATTGTGTAATTTTCAACAGTGTTCTTAATGTGTAATATAAAAGTATTTAAAGATGTAGCTGCAACTTACAAAAATACGAAATATCCACTCAGTCGTCCACTGTACGTAGATGGATTCGGTGTGAAGAATGCTAAGTGCACAGCACTAGCGCTTTTCTTCTAGAATATGACGCCGCTCCACACGTCTCTTGTCAAACTGCTAACGAAGAAAATGCATACATAAGAGCACCCCATAGTCTTAAGATTGTGTAATTTTCTACAGTGTTCTTAATGTGTAATATAAAAGTATTTAAAGATTTAGCTGCAACTTATAAAAATACGAAATATCCACTCAGTCGTCCACTGTACGTAGATACATTTGGAGTGAAGAATGCTATGTGCACAGCACTAGCGCTTTTCTTCTAGAATATGTCGCCGCTCCCACACGTCTCTTGTCAACCTGCTAACGACGAAAATGCATACATAAGAGCACTCCAAAGTCATAAGATTGTGTAATTTTCAACAAGTGTTCATAATGTGCAATATAAAAGTATTTAAAGATTTAGCTGCAACTTATAAAAATACGAAATATCCACTCAGTCGTCCACTGTACGTAGATACATTTGGAGTGAAGAATGCTATGTGCACAGCACTAGCGCTTTTCTTCTAGAATATGTCGCCGCTCCCACACGTCCCTTGTCAACCTGCTAACGAAGAAAATGCATACATAAGAGCACTCCAAAGTCATAAGATTGTGTAATGTTCAACAGTGTTCATAATGTGTAATATAAAAGTATTTAAAGATGTAGCTGCAACTTACAAAAATACGAAATATCCATTCAGTCGTCCATTGTACGTAGATACATTCGGTGTGAAGAATGCTATGTGCACAGCACTAGCGCTTTTCTTCTAGAATATGACGCCGCTCCACACGTCTCTTGTCAACCTGCTAACAAAGAAAATGAATATATCAGAGCACTCCAAAGTCATAAGATTGTGTAATTTTCAACAGTGTTCTTAATGTGTAATATAAAAGTATTTAAAGATGTAGCTGCAACTTACAAAAATACGAAATATCCACTCAGTCGTCCACTGTACGTAGATACATTCGGTGTGAAGAATGCTATGTGCACAGTGCTAGCGCTTTTCTTCTAGAACATGACGCCGCTCCACACGTCTCTTGTCAACCTGCTAACGAAGAAAATGCATACATAAGAGCACTCCAAAATCATAAATTTGTGTAATCTTCAACAGTGTTCTTAATGTGTAATATAAAAGTATTTAAAGATGTAGCTGCAACTTACAAAAATACGAAATATCCACTCAGTCGTCCACTGTACGTAGATACATTCGGTGTGAAGAATGCTATGTGCACAGCACTGGCGCTTATCTTCTAGAATATGACGCCGCTCCACACGTCTCTTGTCAACCTGATAACGAAGAAAATGCATACATATTGGCACTCCAAAGTTATAAGATTGTGTAATTTTCAACAGTGTTCATAATGTGTAATAGAAAAGTATTTAAAGATGTAGCTGCAACTTCCAAAAATACGAAATATCCACTCAGTCGTCCACTGTACGTAGATACATTCGGTGTGAAGAATGATATGTGCACAGCACTAGCGCTTTTCTTCTAGAATATGACGCCGCTCCACACGTCTGTTGTCAACCTGATAACGAAGAAAATGCATACATCAGAGCACTACAAAGTCATAAGATTGTGTAATTTTCAATAGTGTTCTTAATGTGTAATATAAAAGTATTTAAAGATGTAGCTGCAACTTACAAAAATACGAAATATCCACTCAGTCGTCCACTGTACGTAGATACATCCGGTGTCAAGAATGCTATGTGCACAGCAGTAGCGCTTTTATTCTTGAATATGTCGCCGCTCCCACACGTCTCTTGTCAACCTGATAACGAAGAAAATGCGTACATAAGGGCACTCCAAAGTCATAAGATTGTGTAATTTTCAACAGTGTTCTTAATGTGTAATATAAAAGTATTTAAAGATGTAGCTGCAACTTACAAAAATACGAAATATCCACTCAGTCGTCCACTGTACGTAGATACATTCGGTGTCAAGAATGCTATGTGCACAGCAGTAGCGCTTTTCTTCTTGAATATGTCGCCGCTCCCACACGTCTCTTGTCAACCTGATAACGAAGAAAATGCATACATAAGGGCACTCCAAAGTCATAAGATTGTGTAATTTTCAACAGTGTTCTTAATGTGTAATATAAAAGTATTTAAAGATGTAGCTGCAACTTACAAAAATACGAAATATCCACTCAGTCGTCCACTGTACGTAGATACATTCGGTGTGAAGAATGATATGTGCACAGCACTAGCGCTTTTCTTCTAGAATATGACGCCGCTCCACACGTCTGTTGTCAACCTGATAACGAAGAAAATGCATACATCAGAGCACTACAAAGTCATAAGATTGTGTAATTTTCAATAGTGTTCTTAATGTGTAATATAAAAGTATTTAAAGATGTAGCTGCAACTTACAAAAATACGAAATATCCACTCAGTCGTCCACTGTACGTAGATACATTCGGTGTGAAGAATGCTATGTGCACAGCACTAGCGCTTTTCTTCTAGAATATGTCCCCACTCCCACACGTCCCTTGTAAACCTGCTAAAGAAGAAAATGCATACATAAGAGCTCTCCAAAGTCATAAGATTGTGTAATTTTCAACAGTGATCTTAATGTGTAATATAAAAGTATTTAAAGATGTAGCTGCAACTTACAAAGTAACGAAAAATCCACTCAGTCGTCCACTGTACGTATATACATTCGGTGTGAAGAATGCTATGTGCACAGCACCAGCGCTTTTCTTCTAGAATATGACGCCGCTCCACACGTCTCTTGTCAAACTGCTAACGAAAAAAATGCATACATAAGAGCACTCCAAAGTCATAAGATTGTGTAATTTTCTACAGTGTTCTTAATGTGTAATATAAAAGAATTTAAAGATTTAGCTGCAACTTATAAAAATACGAAATATCCACTCAGTCGTCCACTGTACGTAGATACATTTGGAGTGAAGAATGCTATGTGCACAGCACTAGCGCTTTTCTTCTAGAATATGTCGCCGCTCCCACTCGTCTCTTGTCAATTAGCTAACGCAGAAAATGCATACATAAGAGCACTCCAAAGTCATATGATTGTGTAATTTTCAACATTGTTCATAATGTGTAATATAAAAGTATTTAAAGATGTAGCTGCAACTTACAAAAATACGAAATATCCACTCAGTCGTCCATTGTACGTAGATACATTCGGTATGAAGAATGCTATGTGCACAGCACTAGCGTTTTCTTCTAGAGTATGACGTCGCTCCACACCTCTTATGAACCTGCTAACGAAGAAAATGCATACATAAGAGTACTCCCAAGTCATA
This sequence comes from Schistocerca gregaria, assembly GCF_023897955.1. Classification (NCBI taxonomy): domain Eukaryota; kingdom Metazoa; phylum Arthropoda; class Insecta; order Orthoptera; family Acrididae; genus Schistocerca; species Schistocerca gregaria. The sequence continues at coordinate 251,725,157 of NC_064927.1, forward strand.
AGATTGTGTAATTTTCAACAGTGTTCTTAATGTGTAATATAAAAGTATTTAAAGATGTAGCTGCAACTTACAAAAATACGAAATATCCACTCATTCGTCCACTGTACGTAGATGGATTCGGTGTGAAGAATGCTATGTGCACAGCACTAGCGCTTTTCTTCTAGAATATGACGCCGCTCCACATGTCTCTTGTCAACCTGATAACGAAGAAAATGCATACATAAGGGTACTCCAAAGTCATAAGATTGTGTAATTTTCAACAGTGTTCATAATGTGTAATATAAAAGTATTTAAAGATGTAGCTGCAACTTACAAAAATACGAAATATCCACTCAGTCGTCCACTGTACGTAGATGCATTCGGTGTGAAGAATGATATGTGCACAGCACTATCGCTCTTCTTCTAGAATATGACGCCGCTCCACACGTCTCTTGTCAACCTGCTAACAAAGAAAATGAATATATCAGAGCACTCCAAAGTCATAAGATTGTGTAATTTTCAACAGTGTTCTTAATGTGTAATATAAAAGTATTTAAAGATGTAGCTGCAACTTACAAAAATACGAAATATCCACTCAGTCGTCCACTGTACGTAGATACATTCGGTGTGAAGAATGCTATGTGCACAGTGCTAGCGCTTTTCTTCTAGAACATGACGCCGCTCCACACGTCTCTTGTCAACCTGCTAACGAAGAAAATGCATACATAAGAGCACTCCAAAATCATAAATTTGTGTAATCTTCAACAGTGTTCTTAATGTGTAATATAAAAGTATTTAAAGATGTAGCTGCAACTTACAAAAATACGAAATATCCTCTCAGTCGTCCACTGTACGTAGATACATTCGGTGTGAAGAATGCTATGTGCACAGCACTGGCGCTTATCTTCTAGAATATGACGCCGCTCCACACGTCTCTTGTCAACCTGATAACGAAGAAAATGCATACATAAGGGCACTCCAAAGTTATAAGATTGTGTAATTTTCAACAGTGTTCATAATGTGTAATATAAAAGTATTTAAAGATGTAGCTGCAACTTCCAAAAATACGAAATATCCACTCAGTCGTCCACTGTACGTAGATACATTCGGTGTGAAGATTGATATGTGCACAGCACTAGCGCTTTTCTTCTAGAATATGACGCCGCTCCACACGTCTGTTGTCAACCTGATAACGAAGAAAATGCATACATCAGAGCACTACAAAGTCATAAGATTGTGTAATTTTCAATAGTGTTCTTAATGTGTAATATAAAAGTATTTAAAGATGTAGCTGCAACTTATAAAAATACGAAATATCCACTCAGTCGTCCACTGTACGTAGATACATTTGGAGTGAAGAATGCTATGTGCACAGCACTAGCGCTTTTCTTCTAGAATATGTCGCCGCTCCCACACGTCTCTTGTCAACCTGCTAACGAAGAAAATGCATACATAAGAGCACTGCAAAGTCATAAGATTGTGTAATTTTCAACAAGTGTTCATAATGTGTAATATAAAAGTATTTAAAGATGTAGCTGCAACTTACAAAAATACGAAATATCCACTCAGTCGTCCACTGTACGTAGATACATTCGGTGTGAAGATTGATATGTGCACAGCACTAGCGCTTTTCTTCTAGAATCTGACGCCGCTCCACACGTCTCTTGTCAACCTGCTAACGAAGAAAATGCATACATAAGAGCACTCCAAAGTCATAAGATTGTGTATTTTTCAACAGTGTTCTTAATGTGTAATATAAAAGTATTTAAAGATGTAGCTGCAACTTACAAAAATACGAAATATCCACTCAGTCGTCCACTGTACGTAGATACATCCGGTGTCAAGAATGCTATGTGCACAGCAGTAGCGCTTTTCTTCTTGAATATGTCGCCGCTCCCACACGTCTCTTGTCAACCTGATAACGAAGAAAATGCGTACATAAGGGCACTCCAAAGTCATAAGATTGTGTAATTTTCAACAGTGTTCTTAATGTGTAATATAAAAGTATTTAAAGATGTAGCTGCGACTTACAAAAATACGAAATATCCACTCAGTCGTCCACTGTACGTAGATACATTCGGTGTCAAGAATGCTATGTGCACAGCAGTAGCGCTTTTCTTCTTGAATATGTCGCCGCTCCCACACGTCTCTTGTCAACCTGATAACGAAGAAAATGCATACATAAGGGCACTCCAAAGTCATAAGATTGTGTAATTTTCAACAGTGTTCTTAATGTGTAATATAAAAGTATTTAAAGATGTAGCTGCAACTTACAAAAATACGAAATATCCACTCAGTCGTCCACTGTACGTAGATGGATTCGGTGTGAAGAATGCTATGTGCACAGCACTAGCGCTTTTCTTCTAGACTATGTCGCCGCTCCCACACGTCTCTTGTCAACCTGCTAACGACGAAAATGCATACATAAGAGCACTCCAAAGTCATAAGATTGTGTAATTTTCAACAAGTGTTCATAATGTGTAATATAAAAGTATTTAAAGATTTAGCTGCAACTTATAAAAATACGAAATATCCACTCAGTCGTCCACTGTACGTAGATACATTTGGAGTGAAGAATGCTATGTGCACAGCACTAGCGCTTTTCATCTAGAATATGTCGCCGCTCCCACACGTCTCTTGTCAACCTGCTAACGAAGAAAATGCATACATAAGAGCACTCCAAAGTCATAAGATTGTGTAATTTTCAACAGTGTTCATAATGTGTAATATAAAAGTATTTAAAGATGTAGCTGCAACTTACAAAAATACGAAATATCCATTCAGTCGTCCATTGTACGTAGATACATTCGGTGTGAAGAATGCTATGTGCACAGCACTAGCGCTTTTCTTCTAGAGTATGACGCCGCTCCACACCTCTTATGAACCTGCTAACGAAGAAAATGCATACATAAGAGCACTCCAAAGTCACAAGATTGTGTAATTTTCAACATTGTTCTTAATGTGTAATATAAAAGTATTTAAAGATGTAGCTGCAACTTACAAAAATACGAAATATCCACTCAGTCGTCCACTGTACGTAGATGCATTCGGTGTGAAGAATGCTATGTGCACAGCACTAGCGCTTTTCTTCTAGAATATGACGCCGCTCCACACGTCTCTTGTCAACCTGATAACGAAGAAAATGCATACATAAGGGCATTCCAAAGTCATAAGATTGTGTAATTTTCAACAGTGTTCTTAATGTTTAATATTAAAGTATTTAAAGATGTAGCTGCAACTTACAAAAATACGAAATATCCACTCAGTCGTCCACTGTACGTAGATACATTCGGTGTAAAGAATGCTATGTGCACAGCGCTAGCGCTTTTCTTCTAGAACATGACGCCGCTCCACACGTCTCTTGTCAACCTGCTAACGAAGAAAATGCATACATAAGAGCACTCCAAAATCATAAATTTGTGTAATCTTCAACAGTGTTCTTAATGTGTAATATAAAAGTATTTAAAGATGTAGCTGCAACTTACAAAAATACGAAATATCCACTCAGTCGTCCACTGTACGTAGATACATTCGGTGTGAAGAATGCTATGTGCACAGCACTGGCGCTTATCTTCTAGAATATGACGCCGCTCCACACGTCTCTTGTCAACCTGATAACGAAGAAAATGCATACATAAGGGCACTTCAAAGTTATAAGATTGTGTAATTTTCAACAGTGTTCATAATGTGTAATATAAAAGTATTTAAAGATGTAGCTGCAACTTCCAAAAATACGAAATATCCACTCAGTCGTCCACTGTACGTAGATACATTCGGTGTGAAGAATGATATGTGCACAGCACTAGCGCTTTTCTTCTAGAATATGACGCCGCTCCACACGTCTGTGGTCAACCTGATAACGAAGAAAATGCATACATCAGAGCACTACAAAGTCATAAGATTGTGTAATTTTCAATAGTGTTCTTAATGTGTAATATAAAAGTATTTAAAGATGTAGCTGCAACTTATAAAAATACGAAATATCCACTCAGTCGTCCACTGTACGTAGATACATTTGGAGTGAAGAATGCTATGTGCACAGCACTAGCGCTTTTCTTCTAGAATATGTCGCCGCTCCCACACGTCTCTTGTCAACCTGCTAACGATGAAAATGCATACATAAGAGCACTGCAAAGTCATAAGATTGTGTAATTTTCAACAAGGGTTCATAATGTGTAATATAAAAGTATTTAAAGATGTAGCTGCAACTTACAAAAATACGAAATATCCACTCAGTCGTCCACTGTACGTAGATACATTCGGTGTGAAGAATGATATGTGCACAGCACTAGCGCTTTTCTTCTAGAATATGACGCCGCTCCACACGTCTGTTGTCAACCTGATAACGAAGAAAATGCATACATAAGAGCACTCCAAAGTCATAAGATTGTGTATTTTTCAACAGTGTTCTTAATGTGTAATATAAAAGTATTTAAAGATGTAGCTGCAACTTACAAAAATACGAAATATCCACTCAGTCGTCCACTGTACGTAGATACATCCGGTGTCAAGAATGCTATGTGCACAGCAGTAGCGCTTTTCTTCTTGAATATGTCGCCGTTCCCACACGTCTCTTGTCAACCTGATAACGAAGAAAATGCGTACATAAGGGCACTCCAAAGTCATAAGATTGTGTAATTTTCAACAGTGTTCTTAATGTGTAATATAAAAGTATTTAAAGATGTAGCTGCAACTTACAAAAATACGAAATATCCACTCAGTCGTCCACTGTACATAGATACATTCGGTGTCAAGAATGCTATGTGCACAGCAGTAGCGCTTTTCTTCTTGAATATGTCGCCGCTCCCACACGTCTCTTGTCAACCTGATAACGAAGAAAATGCATACATAAGGGCACTCCAAAGTCATAAGATTGTGTAATTTTCAACAGTGTTCTTAATGTGTAATATAAAAGTATTTAAAGATGTAGCTGCAACTTACAAAAATACGAAATATCCACTCAGTCGTCCACTGTACGTAGATGGATTCGGTGTGAAGAATGCTAAGTGCACAGCACTAGCGCTTTTCTTCTAGAATATGACGCCGCTCCACACGTCTCTTGTCAAACTGCTAACGAAGAAAATGCATACATAAGAGCACCCCATAGTCTTAAGATTGTGTAATTTTCTACAGTGTTCTTAATGTGTAATATAAAAGTATTTAAAGATTTAGCTGCAACTTATAAAAATACGAAATATCCACTCAGTCGTCCACTGTACGTAGATACATTTGGAGTGAAGAATGCTATGTGCACAGCACTAGCGCTTTTCTTCTAGAATATGTCGCCGCTCCCACACGTCTCTTGTCAACGTGCTAACGACGAAAATGCATACATAAGAGCACTCCAAAGTCATAAGATTGTGTAATTTTCAACAAGTGTTCATAATGTGTAATATAAAAGTATTTAAAGATTTAGCTGCAACTTATAAAAATACGAAATATCCACTCAGTCGTCCACTGTACGTAGATACATTTGGAGTGAAGAATGCTATGTGCACAGAACTAGCGCTTTTCTTCTAGAATATGTCGCCGCTCCCACACGTCTCTTGTCAACCTGCTAACGAAGAAAATGCATACATAAGAGCACTCCAAAGTCATAAGATTGTGTAATTTTCAACAGTGTTCATAATGTGTAATATAAAAGTATTTAAAGATGTAGCTGCAACTTACAAAAATACGAAATATCCACTCAGTCGTCCACTGTACGTAGATACATTCGGTGTGAAGAATGATATGTGCACAGCACTAGCGCTTTTCTTCTAGAATATGACGCCGCTCCACACGTCTGTTGTCAACCTGCTAACGAACAATATGCATACATCAGAGCACTACAAAGTCATAAGATTGTGTAATTTTCGATAGTGTTCTTAATGTGTAATATAAAAGTATTTAAAGATGTAGCTGCAACTTATAAAAATACGAAATATCCACTCAGTCGTCCACTGTACGTAGATACATTTGGAGTGAAGAATTCTATGTGCACAGCACTAGCGCTTTTCTTCTAGAATATGTCGCCGCTCCCACACGTCTCTTGTCAACCTGCTAATGAAGAAAATGCATACATAAGAGCACTCCAAAGTCATAAGATTGTGTAATTTTCAACAGTGTTCATAATGTGTAATATAAAAGGATTTAAAGATGTAGCTGCAACTTACAAAAATACGAAATATCCACTCAGTCGTCCACTGTACGTAGATACATTCGGTGTGAAGAATGCTATGTGCACAGCACTAGCGCTTTTCTTCTAGAATATGTCTCCACTCCCACACGTCTCTTGTAAACCTGCTAAAGAAGAAAATGCATACATAAGAGCTCTCCAAAGTCATAAGATTGTGTAATTTTCAACAGTGATCTTAATGTGTAATATAAAAGTATTTAAAGATGTAGCTGCAACTTACAAAGATACGAAAAATCCACTCAGTCGTCCACTGTACGTATATACATTCGGTGTGAAGAATGCTATGTGCACAGCACTAGCGCTTTTCTTCTAGAATATGACGCCGCTCCACACGTCTCTTGTCAACCTGCTAACGTAAAAAATGCATACATAAGAGCACTCCAAAGTCATAAGTTTGTGTAATTTTCAACAGTGTTCTTAATGTGTAATATAAAAGTATTTAAAGATGTAGCTTCAACTTACAAAAATACGAAATATCCACTCAGTCGTCTACTGTACGTAGATACATTCGGTGTGAAGAATGCTATGTGCACAGCAGTAGCGCTTTTCTTCTAGAATATGTCGCCGCTCCCACACGTCTCTTGTCAACCTGATAACGAAGAAAATGCATACATAAGGGCACTCCAAAGTCATAAGATTGTGTAATTTTCAACAGTGTTCTTAATGTGTAATATAAAAGTATTTAAAGATGTAGCTGCAACTTACAAAAATACGAAATATCCACTCAGTCGTCCACTGTCCGTAGATACATTTGGTGTGAAGAATGCTATGAGCACAGCACTAGCGCTTTTCTTCTAGAATATGACGCCGCTCCACACGTCTCTTGTCAAACTGCTAACGAAGAAAATGCATACATAAGAGCACTCCAAAGTCATAAGATTGTGTAATTTTCTACAGTGTTCTTAATGTGTAATATAAAAGTATTTAAAGATGTAGCTGCAACTTATAAAGATACGAAATATCCACTCAGTCGTCCACTGTAATTAGATACATTTGGAGTGAAGAATGCTATGTGCACAGCACTAGCGCTTTTCTTCTAGAATATGTCGCCGCTCCCACACGTCTCTTGTCAACCTGCTAACGAAGAAAATGCATACATAAGAGCACTCCAAAGTCATATGATTGTGTAATTTTCGACAGTGTTCATAATGTGTAATATAAAAGTATTTAAAGATGTAGCTGCAACTTACAAAAATACGAAATATCCACTCAGTCGTCCATTGTACGTAGATACATTCGGTGTGAAGAATGCTATGTGCACAGCACTAGCGCTTTTCTTCTAGAGTATGACGCCGCTCCACACCTCTTATGAACCTGCTAACGAAGAAAATGCATACATAAGAGCACTCCAAAGTCATAAGATTGTGTAATTTTCAACAGTGTTCTTAATGTGTAATATAAAAGTATTTAAAGATGTAGCTGCAACTTACAAAAATACGAAATATCCACTCAGTCGTCCACTGTACGTAGATGCATTCGGTGTGAAGAATGCTATGTGCACAGCACTAGCGCTTTTCTTCTAGAATATGACGCCGCTCCACACGTCTCTTGTCAACCTGATAACGAAGAAAATGCATACATAAGGGCACTCCAAAGTCATAAGATTGTGTAATTTTCAACAGTGTTCATAATGTGTAATATAAAAGTATTTAAAGATGTAGCTGCAACTTACAAAAATAAGAAATATCCACTCAGTCGTCCACTGCACGTAGATACATTCGGTGTGAAGAATGATATGTGCACAGCACTAGCGCTTTTCTTCTAGAATATGACGCCGCTCCACATTTCTCTTGTCAACCTGCTAACAAAGAAAATGAATATATCAGAGCACTCCAAAGTCATAAGATTGTGTAATTCTCAACAGTGTTCTTAATGTGTAATATAAAAGTATTTAAAGATGTAGCTGCAACTTACAAAAATTACGAAATATCCACTCAGTCGTCCACTGTACGTAGATACATTCGGTGTGAAGAATGCTATGTGCACAGCACTAGCGCTTTTCTTCTAGAATATGACGCCGCTCCAAACGTCTCTTGTCAACCTGATAACGAAGAAAATGCATACATAAGGGCACTCAAAGTCATAAGATTGTGTAATTTTCAACAGTGTTGTTAATGTGTAATATAAAAGTATTTAAAGATACAGCTGCAACTTACAAAAATACAAAATATCCACTCAGTCGTCCACTGTACGTAGATACATTCGGTGTGAAGAATGATATGTGCACAGCACTAGCGCTTTTCTTCTAGAATATGACGCCGCTCCACATGTCTGTTGTCAACCTGCTAACGAAGAAAATGCATACATCAGAGCAATACAAAGTCATAAGATTGTGTAATTTTCAATAGTGTTCTTAATGTGTAATATAAAAGTATTTAAAGATGTAGCTGCAACTTATATAAATACGAAATATCCACTTAGTCGTAAACTGTACGTAGATACATTTGGAGTGAAGAATGCTATGTGCACAGCACTAGCGCTTTTCTTCTAGAATATGTCGCCGCCCCCACACGTCTCTTGTCAACCTGCTAACGAAGAAAATGCATACATAAGAGCACTCCAAAGTCATAAGATTGTGTAATTTTCAACAAGTGTTCATAATGTGTAATATAAAAGTATTTAAAGATGTAGCTGCAACTTACAAAAATACGAAATATCCACTCAGTCGTCCACTGTACGTAGATACATTCGGTGTGAAGAATGCTATGTGCACAGCACTAGCGCTTTTCTTCTAGAGTATGACGCCGCTCCACACCTCTTATGAACCTGCTAACGAAGAAAATGCATACATAAGAGCACTCCAAAGTCATAAGATTGTGTAATTTTCAACAGTGTTCATAATGTGTAATATAAAAGTATTTAAAGATGTAGCTGCAACTTACAAAAATACGAAATATCCACTCAGTCGTCCACTGTACGTAGATACATTCGGTGTGAAGAATGCTATGTGCACAGCGCTAGCGCTTTTCTTCTAGAACATGACGCCGCTCCACACGTCTCTTGTCAACCTGCTAACGAAGAAAATGCATACATAAGAGCACTCCAAAATCATAAATTTGTGTAATCTTCAACAGTGTTCTTAATGTGTAATATAAAAGTATTTAAAGATGTAGCTGCAACTTACAAAAATACGAAATATCCACTCAGTCGTCCACTGTACGTAGATACATTCGGTGTGAAGAATGCTATGTGCACAGCACTGGCGCTTATCTTCTAGAATATGACGCCGCTCCACACGTCTCTTGTCAACCTGATAACGAAGAAAATGCATACATAAGGGCACTTCAAAGTTATAAGATTGTGTAATTTTCAACAGTGTTCATAATGTGTAATATAAAAGTATTTAAAGATGTAGCTGCAACTTCCAAAAATACGAAATATCCACTCAGTCGTCCACTGTACGTAGATACATTCGGTGTGAAGAATGATATGTGCACAGCACTAGCGCTTTTCTTCTAGAATATGACGCCGCTCCACACGTCTGTGGTCAACCTGATAACGAAGAAAATGCATACATCAGAGCACTACAAAGTCATAAGATTGTGTAATTTTCAATAGTGTTCTTAATGTGTAATATAAAAGTATTTAAAGATGTAGCTGCAACTTATAAAAATACGAAATATCCACTCAGTCGTCCACTGTACGTAGATACATTTGGAGTGAAGAATGCTATGTGCACAGCACTAGCGCTTTTCTTCTAGAATATGTCGCCGCTCCCACACGTCTCTTGTCAACCTGCTAACGAAGAAAATGCATACATAAGAGCACTGCAAAGTCATAAGATTGTGTAATTTTCAACAAGTGTTCATAATGTGTAATATAAAAGTATTTAAAGATGTAGCTGCAACTTACAAAAATACGAAATATCCACTCAGTCGTCCACTGTACGTAGATACATTCGGTGTGAAGAATGATATGTGCACAGCACTAGCGCTTTTCTTCTAGAATATGACGCCGCTCCACACGTCTGTTGTCAACCTGATAACGAAGAAAATGCATACATAAGAGCACTCCAAAGCCATAAGATTGTGTATTTTTCAACAGTGTTCTTAATGTGTAATATAAAAGTATTTAAAGATGTAGCTGCAACTTACAAAAATACGAAATATCCACTCAGTCGTCCACTGTACGTAGATACATCCGGTGTCAAGAATGCTATGTGCACAGCAGTAGCGCTTTTCTTCTTGAATATGTCGCCGCTCCCACACGTCTCTTGTCAACCTGATAACGAAGAAAATGCATACATAAGGGCACTCCAAAGTCATAAGATTGTGTAATTTTCAACAGTGTTCTTAATGTGTAATATAAAAGTATTTAAAGATGTAGCTGCAACTTACAAAAATACGAAATATCCACTCAGTCGTCCACTGTACGTAGATACATTCGGTGTCAAGAATGCTATGTGCACAGCAGTAGCGCTTTTCTTCTTGAATATGTCGCCGCTCCCACACGGGTCTTGTCAACCTGATAACGAAGAAAATGCATACATAAGGGCACTCCAAAGTCATAAGATTGTGTAATTTTCAACAGTGTTCTTAATGTGTAATATAAAAGTATTTAAAGATGTAGCTGCAACTTACAAAAATACGAAATATCCACTCAGTCGTCCACTGTACGTAGATGGATTCGGTGTGAAGAATGCTAAGTGCACAGCACTAGCGCTTTTCTTCTAGAATATGACGCCGCTCCACACGTGTCTTGTCAAACTGCTAACGAAGAAAATGCATACATAAGAGCACCCCATAGTCTTAAGATTGTGTAATTTTCTACAGTGTTCTTAATGTGTAATATAAAAGTATTTAAAGATTTAGCTGCAACTTATAAAAATACGAAATATCCACTCAGTCGTCCACTGTACGTAGATACATTTGGAGTGAAGAATGCTATGTGCACAGCACTAGCGCTTTTCTTCTAGAATATGTCGCCGCTCCCACACGTCTCTTGTCAACCTGCTAACGACGAAAATGCATACATAAGAGCACTCCAAAGTCATAAGATTGTGTAATTTTCAACAAGTGTTCATAATGTGTAATATAAAAGTATTTAAAGATTTAGCTGCAACTTATAAAAATACGAAATATCCACTCAGTCGTCCACTGTACGTAGATACATTTGGAGTGAAGAATGCTATGTGCACAGCACTAGCGCTTTTCTTCTAGAATATGTCGCCGCTCCCACACGTCTCTTGTCAACCTGCTAACGAAGAAAATGCATACATAAGAGCACTCCAAAGTCATAAGATTGTGTAATTTTCAACAGTGTTCATAATGTGTAATATAAAAGTATTTAAAGATGTAGCTGCAACTTACAAAAATACGAAATATCCACTCAGTCGTCCACTGTACGTAGATACATTCGGTGTGAAGAATGATATGTGCACAGCACTAGCGCTTTTCTTCTAGAATATGACGCCGCTCCACACGTCTGTTGTCAACCTGCTAACGAACAAAATGCATACATCAGAGCACTACAAAGTCATAAGATTGTGTAATTTTCGATAGTGTTCTTAATGTGTAATATAAAAGTATTTAAAGATGTAGCTGCAACTTATAAAAATACGAAATATCCACTCAGTCGTCCACTGTACGTAGATACATTTGGAGTGAAGAATTCTATGTGCACAGCACTAGCGCTTTTCTTCTAGAATATGTCGCCGCTCCCACACGTCTCTTGTCAACCTGCTAATGAAGAAAATGCATACATAAGAGCACTCCAAAGTCATAAGATTGTGTAATTTTCAACAGTGTTCATAATGTGTAATATAAAAGGATTTAAAGATGTAGCTGCAACTTACAAAAATACGAAATATCCACTCAGTCGTCCACTGTACGTAGATACATTCGGTGTGAAGAATGCTATGTGCACAGCACTAGCGCTTTTCTTCTAGAATATGTCTCCACTCCCACACGTCTCTTGTAAACCTGATAACGAAGAAAATGCATACATAAGAGCTCTCCAAAGTCATAAGATTGTGTAATTTTCAACAGTGATCTTAATGTGTAATATAAAAGTATTTAAAGATGTAGCTGCAACTTACAAAGATACGAAAAATCCACTCAGTCGTCCACTGTACGTATATACATTCGGTGTGAAGAATGCTATGTGCACAGCACTAGCGCTTTTCTTCTAGAATATGACGCCGCTCCACACGTCTCTTGTCAACCTGCTAACGTAAAAAATGCATACATAAGAGCACTCCAAAGTCATAAGTTTGTGTAATTTTCAACAGTGTTCTTAATGTGTAATATAAAAGTATTTAAAGATGTAGCTTCAACTTACAAAAATACGAAATATCCACTCAGTCGTCTACTGTACGTAGATACATTCGGTGTGAAGAATGCTATGTGCACAGCAGTAGCGCTTTTCTTCTAGAATATGTCGCCGCTCCCACACGTCTCTTGTCAACCTGATAACGAAGAAAATGCATACATAAGGGCACTCCAAAGTCATAAGATTGTGTAATTTTCAACAGTGTTCTTAATGTGTAATATAAAAGTATTTAAAGATGTAGCTGCAACTTACAAAAATACGAAATATCCACTCAGTCGTCCACTGTCCGTAGATACATTTGGTGTGAAGAATGCTATGAGCACAGCACTAGCGCTTTTCTTCTAGAATATGACGCCGCTCCACACGTCTCTTGTCAAACTGCTAACGAAGAAAATGCATACATCAGAGCAATACAAAGTCATAAGATTGTGTAATTTTCAATAGTGTTCTTAATGTGTAATATAAAAGTATTTAAAGATGTAGCTGCAACTTATATAAATACGAAATATCCACTCAGTCGTGAACTGTACGTAGATACATTTGGAGTGAAGAATGCTATGTGCACAGCACTAGCGCTTTTCTTCTAGAATATGTCGCCGCCCCCACACGTCTCTTGTCAACCTGCTAACGAAGAAAATGCATACATAAGAGCACTCCAAAGTCATAAGATTGTGTAATTTTCAACAAGTGTTCATAATGTGTAATATAAAAGTATTTAAAGATGTAGCTGCAACTTACAAAAATACGAAATATCCACTCAGTCGTCCACTGTACGTAGATACATTCGGTGTGAAGAATGCTATGTGCACAGCACTAGCGCTTTTCTTCTAGAGTATGACGCCGCTCCACACCTCTTATGAACCTGCTAACGAAGAAAATGCATACATAAGAGCACTCCAAAGTCATAAGATTGTGTAATTTTCAACAGTGTTCATAATGTGTAATATAAAAGTATTTAAAGATGTAGCTGCAACTTACAAAAATACGAAATATCCACTCAGTCGTCCACTGTACGTAGATACATTCGGTGTCAAGAATGCTATGTGCATAGCAGTAGCGCTTTTCTTCTTGAATATGTCGCCGCTCCCACACGACTCTTGTCAACCTGATAACGAAGAAAATGCATACATAAGAGCACTCCAAAGTCATAAGATTGTGTAATTTTCTACAGTGTTCTTAATGTGTAATATAAAAGTATTTAAAGATGTAGCTGCAACTTATAAAGATACGAAATATCCACTCAGTCGTCCACTGTAATTAGATACATTTGGAGTGAAGAATGCTATGTGCACAGCACTAGCGCTTTTCTTCTAGAATATGTCGCCGCTCCCACACGTCTCTTGTCAACCTGCTAACGAAGAAAATGCATACATAAGAGCACTCCAAAGTCATATGATTGTGTAATTTTCGACAGTGTTCATAATGTGTAATATAAAAGTATTTAAAGATGTAGCTGCAACTTACAAAAATACGAAATATCCACTCAGTCGTCCATTGTACGTAGATACATTCGGTGTGAAGAATGCTATGTGCCCAGCACTAGCGCTTTTCTTCTAGAGTATGACGCCGCTCCACACCTCTTATGAACCTGCTAACGAAGAAAATGCATACATAAGAGCACTCCAAAGTCATAAGATTGTGTAATTTTCAACAGTGTTCTTAATGTGTAATATAAAAGTATTTAAAGATGTAGCTGCAACTTACAAAAATACGAAATATCCACTCAGTCGTCCACTGTACGTAGATGCATTCGGTGTGAAGAATGCTATGTGCACAGCACTAGCGCTTTTCTTCTAGAATATGACGCCGCTCCACACGTCTCTTGTCAACCTGATAACGAAGAAAATGCATACATAAGGGCACTCCAAAGTCATAAGATTGTGTAATTTTCAACAGTGTTCATAATGTGTAATATAAAAGTATTTAAAGATGTAGCTGCAACTTACAAAAATAAGAAATATCCACTCAGTCGTCCACTGCACGTAGATACATTCGGTGTGAAGAATGATATGTGCACAGCACTAGCGCTTTTCTTCTAGAATATGACGCCGCTCCACATTTCTCTTGTCAACCTGCTAACAAAGAAAATGAATATATCAGAGCACTCCAAAGTCATAAGATTGTGTAATTCTCAACAGTGTTCTTAATGTGTAATATAAAAGTATTTAAAGATGTAGCTGCAACTTACAAAAATTACGAAATATCCACTCAGTCGTCCACTGTACGTAGATACATTCGGTGTGAAGAATGCTATGTGCACAGCACTAGCGCTTTTCTTCTAGAATATGACGCCGCTCCAAACGTCTCTTGTCAACCTGATAACGAAGAAAATGCATACATAAGGGCACTCAAAGTCATAAGATTGTGTAATTTTCAACAGTGTTGTTAATGTGTAATATAAAAGTATTTAAAGATACAGCTGCAACTTACAAAAATACAAAATACCCACTCAGTCGTCCACTGTACGTAGATACATTCGGTGTGAAGAATGATATGTGCACAGCACTAGCGCTTTTCTTCTAGAATATGACGCCGCTCCACATGTCTGTTGTCAACCTGCTAACGAAGAAAATGCATACATCAGAGCAATACAAAGTCATAAGATTGTGTAATTTTCAATAGTGTTCTTAATGTGTAATATAAAAGTATTTAAAGATGTAGCTGCAACTTATATAAATACGAAATATCCACTCAGTCGTAAACTGTACGTAGATACATTTGGAGTGAAGAATGCTATGTGCACAGCACTAGCGCTTTTCTTCTAGAATATGTCGCCGCCCCCACACGTCTCTTGTCAACCTGCTAACGAAGAAAATGCATACATAAGAGCACTCCAAAGTCATAAGATTGTGTAATTTTCAACAAGTGTTCATAATGTGTAATATAAAAGTATTTAAAGATGTAGCTGCAACTTACAAAAATACGAAATATCCACTCAGTCGTCCACTGTACGTAGATACATTCGGTGTGAAGAATGCTATGTGCACAGCACTAGCGCTTTTCTTCTAGAGTATGACGCCGCTCCACACCTCTTATGAACCTGCTAACGAAGAAAATGCATACATAAGAGCACTCCAAAGTCATAAGATTGTGTAATTTTCAACAGTGTTCATAATGTGTAATATAAAAGTATTTAAAGATGTAGCTGCAACTTACAAAAATACGAAATATCCACTCAGTCGTCCACTGTACGTAGATACATTCGGTGTCAAGAATGCTATGTGCACAGCAGTAGCGCTTTTCTTCTTGAATATGTCGCCGCTCCCACACGACTCTTGTCAACCTGATAACGAAGAAAATGCATACATAAGGGCACTCCAAAGTCATAAGATTGTGTAATTTTCAACAGTGTTCTTAATGTGTTATATAAAAGTATTTAAAGATGTAGCTGCAACTTACAAAAATACGAAATATCCACTCAGTCGTCCACTGTACGTAGATACATTCGGTGTGAAGAATGCTATGTGCACAGCACTAGCGCTTTTCTTCTAGAATATGACGCCGCTCCACACGTCTCTTGTAAACCTGATAACGAAGAAAATGCATACATAAGGGTACTCCAAAGTCATAAGATTGTGTAATTTTCAACAGTGTTAATAATGTGTAATATAAAAGTATTTAAAGATGTAGCTGCAACTTACAAAAATACGAAATATCCACTCAGTCGTCCACTGTACGTAGATACATTCGGTGTGAAGAATGATATGTGCACAGCACTATCGCTCTTCTTCTAGAATATGACGCCGCTCCACACGTCTCTTGTCAACCTGCTAACAAAGAAAATGAATATATCAGAGCACTCCAAAGTCATAAGATTGTGTAATTTTCAACAGTGTTCTTAATGTGTAATATAAAAGTATTTAAAGATGTAGCTGCAACTTACAAAAATACGAAATATCCACTCAGTCGTCCACTGTACGTAGATGCATTCGGTGTGAAGAATGCTATGTGCACAGCACTAGCGCTTTTCTTCTAGAATATGACGCCGCTCCACACGTCTCTTGTCAACCTGATAACGAAGAAAATGCATACATAAGGGCACTCCAAAGTCATAAGATTGTGTAATTTTCAACAGTGTTCATAATGTGTAATATAAAAGTATTTAAAGATGTAGCTGCAACTTACAAAAATAAGGAATATCCACTCAGTCGTCCACTGCACGTAGATACATTCGGTGTGAAGAATGATATGTGCACAGCACTAGCGCTTTTCTTCTAGAATATGACGCCGCTCCACATTTCTCTTGTCAACCTGCTAACAAAGAAAATGAATATATCAGAGCACTCCAAAGTCATAAGATTGTGTAATTCTCAACAGTGTTCTTCATGTGTAATATAAAAGTATTTAAAGATGTAGCTGCAACTTACAAAAAAACGAAATATCCACTCAGTCGTCCACTGTACGTAGATACATTCTGTGTGAAGAATGCTATGTGCACAGCACTATCGCTTTTCTTCTAGAACATGACGCCGCTCCAAACGTCTCTTGTCAACCAGCTAACGAAGAAAATGCATACATAAGAGCACTCCAAAGTCATAAGATTGTGTAATTTTCAACAGTGTTCTTAATGTGTAATATAAAAGTATTTAAAGATGTAGCTGCAACTTACAAAAATTACGAAATATCCACTCAGTCGTCCACTGTACGTAGATACATTCGGTGTGAAGAATGCTATGTGCACAGCACTAGCGCTTTTCTTCTAGAATATGACGCCGCTCCAAACGTCTCTTGTCAACCTGATAACGAAGAAAATGCACACATAAGGGCACTCAAAGTCATAAGATTGTGTAATTTTCAACAAGTGTTCATAATGTGTAATATAAAAGTATTTAAAGATGTAGCTGCAACTTACAAAAATACGAAATATCCACTCAGTCGTCCACTGTACGTAGATACATTCGGTGTGAAGAATGCTATGTGCACAGCACTAGCGCTTTTCTTCTAGAGTATGACGCCGCTCCACACCTCTTATGAACCTGCTAACGAAGAAAATGCATACATAAGAGCACTCCAAAGTCATAAGATTGTGTAATTTTCAACAGTGTTCTTAATGTGTAATATAAAAGTATTTAAAGATGTAGCTGCAACTTACAAAAATACAAAATATCCACTCAGTCGTCCACTGTACGTAGATACATTCGGTGTCAAGAATGCTAAGTGCACAGCAGTAGCGCTTTTCTTCTTGAATATGTCGCCGCTCCCACACGACTCTTGTCAACCTGATAACGAAGAAAATGCATACATAAGGGCACTCCAAAGTCATAAGATTGTGTAATTTTCAACAGTGTTCTTAATGTGTAATATAAAAGTATTTAAAGATGTAGCTGCAACTTACAAAAATACGAAATATCCACTCAGTCGTCCACTGTACGTAGATACATTCGGTGTGAAGAATGCTATGTGCACAGCACTAGCGCTTTTCTTCTAGAATATGACGCCGCTCCACACGTCTCTTGTCAATCTGCTAACGAAGAAAATGCATACATAAGAGCACTCCAAAGTCATAAGATTGTGTAATTTTCTACAGTGTTCTTAATATGTAATATAAAAGAATTTAAAGATTTAGCTGCAACTTATAAAAATACGAAATATCCACTCAGTCGTCCACTGTACGTAGATACATTTGGAGTGAAGAATGCTATGTGCACAGCACTATCGCTCTTCTTCTAGAATATGACGCCGCTCCACACGTCTCTTGTCAACCTGCTAACAAAGAAAATGAATATATCAGAGCACTCCAAAGTCATAAGATTGTGTAATTTTCAACAGTGTTCTTAATGTGTAATATAAAAGTATTTAAAGATGTAGCTGCAACTTACAAAAATACGAAATATCCACTCAGTCGTCCACTGTACGTAGATACATTCGGTGTGAAGAATGCTATGTGCACAGCGCTAGCGCTTTTCTTCTGGAACATGACGCCGCTCCACACGTCTCTTGTCAACCTGCTAACGAAGAAAATGCATACATAAGAGCACTCCAAAATCATAAGATTGTGTAATTTTCAACAGTGTTCTTAATGTGTAATATAAAAGTATTTAAAGATGTAGCTGCAACTAACAAAAATACGAAATATCCACCCAGTCGTCCACTGTACGTAGATACATTCGGTGTGAAGAATGCTATGTGCACAGCACTAGCGCTTTTCTTCTAGAATATGACGCCGCTCCACACGTCTGTTGTCAACCTGATAACGAAGAAAATGCATACATCAGAGCACTCCAAAGTCATAAGATTGTGTAATTTTCAATAGTGTTCTTAATGTGTAATATAAAAGTATTTAAAGATGTAGCTGCAACTTATAAAAATACGAAATATCCACTCAGTCGTCCACTGTACATAGATACATTTGGAGTGAAGAATGCTATGTGCACAACACTAGCGCTTTTCTTCTAGAATATGTCGCCGCTCCCACACGTCTCTTGTCAACCTGCTAACGAAGAAAATGCATACATAAGAGCACTCCAAAATCATAAGATTGTGTAATTTTCAACAAGTGTTCATAATGTGTAATATAAAAGTATTTAAAGATGTAGCTGCAACTTACAAAAATACGAAATATCCACTCAGTCGTCCACTGTACGTTGATACATTCGGTGTGAAGAATGCTATGTGCACAGCACTAGCGCTTTTCTTCTAGAATATGACGCCGCTCCACACGACAGTTGTCAACCTCCTAACGAAGAAAATGCATACATAAGAGCACTCCAAAGTCATAAGATTGTGTATTTTTCAACAGTGTTCTTAATGTGTAATATAAAAGTATTTAAAGATGTAGCTGCAACTTACAAAAATACGAAATATCCACTCAGTCGTCCACTGTACGTAGATACATTCGGTGTCAAGAATGCTATGTGCACAGCAGTAGCGCTTTTCTTCTTGAATATGTCGCCGCTCCCACACGTCTCTTGTCAACCTGATAACGAAGAAAATGCATACATAAGGGCACTCCAAAGTCATAAGATTGTGTAATTTTCCACAGTGTTCTTAATGTGTAATATAAAAGTATTTAAAGATGTAGCTGCAACTTACAAAAATACGAAATATCCACTCAGTCGTTCACTGTACGTAGATACATTCGGTGTCAAGAATGCTATGTGTACAGCAGTAGCGCTTTTCTTCTTGAACATGACGCCGCTCCACACGTCTCTTGTCAACCTGCTAACGAAGAAAATGCATACATAAGAGCACTCCAAAATCATAAGATTGTGTAATTTTCAACACTGTGTTCTTAATGTGTAATATAAAAGTATTTAAAGATGTAGCTGCAACTTACAAAAATACGAAATATCCACTCAGTCGTCCACTGTACGTAGATACATTCGGTGTGAAGAATGCTATGTGCACAGCACTAGCGCTTATCTTCTAGAATATGACGCCGCTCCACACGTCTCTTGTCAACCTGATAACAAAGAAAATGCATACATAAGGGCACTCCAAAGTTATAAGATTGTGTAATTTTCAACAGTGTTCATAATGTGTAATATAAAAGTATTTAAAGATGTTGCTGCAACTTCCAAAAATACGAAATATCCACTCAGTCGTCCACTGTACGTAGATACATTCGGTGTGAAGAATGATATGTGCACAGCACTAGCGCTTTTCTTCTAGAATATGACGCCGCTCCACACGTCTGTTGTCAACCTGATAACGAAGAAAATGCATACATCAGAGCACTACAAAGTCATAAGATTGTGTAATTTTCAACAGTGTTCTTAATGTGTACTATAAAAGTATTTAAAGATGTAGCTGCAACTTATAAAAATACGAAATATCCAGTCAGTCGTCCACTGTACGTAGATACATTTGGAGTGAAGAATGCTATGTGCACAGCACTAGCGCTTTTCTTCTAGAATATGTCGCCGCTCCCACACGTCTCTTGTCAACCTGCTAACGAAGAAAATGCATACATAAGAGCACTCCAAAGTCATAAGATTGTGTACTTTTCAACAAGTGTTCGTAATGTGTAATATAAAAGTATTTAAAGATGTAGCTGCAACTTACAAAAATACGAAATATCCACTCAGTCGTACACTGTACGTAGATACATTCGGTGTGAAGAATGCTATGTGCACAGCACTAGCGCTTTTCTTCTAGAGTATGACGCCGCTCCACACCTCTTATGAACCTGCTAACGAAGAAAATGCATACATAAGAGCACTCCAAAGTCATAAGATTGTGTAATTTTCAACAGTGTTCTTAATGTGTAATATAAAAGTATTTAAAGATGTAGCTGCAACTTACAAAAATACGAAATATCCACTCAGTCGTCCACTGTACGTAGATACATTCGGTGTCAAGAATGCTATGTGCACAGCAGTAGCGCTTTTCTTCTAGAATATGACGCCGCTCCACACGTCTCTTGTCAACCTGCTAACAAAGAAAATGAATATATCAGAGCACTCCAAAGTCATAAGATTGTGTAATTTTCAACAGTGTTCGTAATGTGTAATATAAAAGTATTTAAAGATGTAGCTGCAACTTACAAAAATACGAAATATCCACTCAGTCGTCCACTGTACGTAGATACATTCGGTGTGAAGAATGCTATGTGCACAGCGCTAGCGCTTTTCTTCTAGAGCATGACGCCGCTCCACACGTCTCTTGTCAACCTGCTAACGAAGAAAATGCATACATAAGAGCACTCCAAAATCATAAGATTGTGTAATTTTCAACAGTGTTCTTAATGTGTAATATAAAAGTATTTAAAGATGTAGCTGCAACTTACAAAAATACGAAATATCCACTCAGTCGTCCACTGTACGTAGATACATTCGGTGTGAAGAATGCTATGTACACAGAACTAGCGCTTATCTTCTAGAATATGACGCCGCTCCACACGTCTCTTGTCAACCTGATAACGAAGAAAATGCATACATAAGGGCACTCCAAAGTTATAAGGTTGTGTGATTTTCAACAGTGTTCATAATGTGTAATATAAAAGTATTTAAAGATGTAGCTGCAACTTCCAAAAATACGAAATATCCACTCAGTCGTCCACTGTACGTAGATACATTCGGTGTGAAGAATGCTATGTGCACAGCACTAGCGCTTTTCTTCTAGAATATGACGTCGCTCCACACGTCTCTTGTCAACCTGATAACGAAGAAAATGCATGCATAAGGGTACTCCCAAGTCATAAGATTGTGTAATTTTCAACAGTGTTCATAATGTGTAATATAAAAGTATTTAAAGATGTAGCTGCAACTTACAAAAATACGAATTATCCACTCAGCCGTCCACTGTACGTAGATACATTCGGTGTGAAGAATGATATGTGCACAGCACTATCGCTTTTCTTCTAGAATATGACGCCGCTCCACACGTCTCTTGTCAACCTGCTAACAAAGAAAATGAATATATCAGAGCACTCCAAAGTCATAAGATTGTGTAATTTTCAACAGTGTTCTTAATGTGTAATATAAAAATATTTAAAGATGTAGCTGCAACTTACAAAAATACGAAATATCCACTCAGTCGTCCACTGTACGTAGATACATTCGGTGTGAAGAATGCTATGTGCACAGCGCTAGCGCTTTTCTTCTAGAACATGACGCCGCTCCACACGTCCCTTGTCAACCTGCTAACGAAGAAAATGCATACATAAGAGCACTCCAAAATCATAAGATTGTGTAATTTTCAACAGTGTTCTTAATGTGTAATATAAAAGTATTTAAAGATGTAGCTGCAACTTACAAAAATACGAAATATCCACTCAGTCGTCCACTGCACGTAGATACATTCGGTGTGAAGAATGCTATGTGCACAGCACTAGCGCTTATCTTCTAGAATATGACGCCGCTCCACACGTCTCTTGTCAACCTGATAACGAAGAAAATGCATACATAAGGGCACTCCAAAGTTATAAGATTGTGTAATTTTCAACAGTGTTCATAATGTGTAATATAAAAGTATTTAAAGATGTAGCTGCAACTTCCAAAAATACGAAATATCCACTCAGTCGTCCACTGTACGTAGATACATTCGGTGTGAAGAATGATATGTGCACAGCACTAGCGCTTTTCTTCTAGAATATGACGCCGCTCCACACGTCTGTTGTCAACCTGATAACGAAGAAAATGCATACATCAGAGCACTACAAAGTCATAAGATTGTGTAATTTTCAATAGTGTTCTTAATGTGTAATATAAAAGTTTTTAAAGATGTAGCTGCAACTTATAAAAATACGAAATATCCACTCAGTCGTCCACTGTACGGAGATACATTTGGAGTGAAGAATGCTATGTGGACAGCACTAGCGCTTTTCTTCTAGAATATGTCGCCGCCCCCACACGTCTCTTGTCAACCTGCTAACGAAGAAAATGCATACATAAGAGCACTCCAAAGTCATAAGATTGTGTAATTTTCAACAAGTGTTCATAATGTGTAATATAAAAGTATTTAAAGATGTAGCTGCAACTTACAAAAATACGAAATATCCACTCAGTCGTTCACTGTACGTAGATACATTCGGTGTGAAGAATGCTATGTGCACAGCACTAGCGCTTTTCTTCTAGAATATGACGCCGCTCCACACGTCTGTTGTCAACCTGCTAACGAAGAAAATGCATACATAAGAGCACTCCAAAGTCATAAGATTGTGTATTTTTCAACAGTGTTCTTAATGTGTAATATAAAAGTATTTAAAGATGTAGCTGCAACTTACAAAAATACGAAATATCCACTCAGTCGTCCACTGTACGTAGATACATTCGGTGTCAAGAATGCTATGTGCACAGCAGTAGCGCTTTTCTTCTTGAATATGTCGCCGCTCCCACACGTCTCTTGTCAACCTGATAACGAAGAAAATGCATACATAAGGGCACTCCAAAGTCATAAGATTGTGTAATTTTCAACAGTGTTCTTAATGTGTAATATAAAAGTATTTAAAGATGTAGCTGCAACTTACAAAAATACGAAATATGCACTCATTCGTCCACTGTACGTAGATGGATTCGGTGTGAAGAATGCTATGTGCACAGCACTAGCGCTTTTCTTCTAGAATATGATGCCGCTCCACACGTCTCTTGTCAACCCGATAACGAAGAAAATGCATACATAAGGGTACTCCAAAGTCATAAGATTGTGTAATTTTCAACAGTGTTCATAATGTGTAATATAAAAGTATTTAAAGATGTAGCTGCAACTTACAAAAATACGAAATATCCACTCAGTCGTCCACTGTACGTAGATACATTCGGTGTGAAGAATGATATGTGCACAGCACTATCGCTTTTCTTCTAGAATATGACGCCGCTCCACACGTCTCTTGTCAACCTGCTAACAAAGAAAATGAATATATCAGAGCACTCCAAAGTCATAAGATTGTGTAATTTTCAACAGTGTTCTTAATGTGTAATATAAAAATATTTAAAGATGTAGCTGCAACTTACAAAAATACGAAATATCCACTCAGTCGTCCACTGTACGTAGATACATTCGGTGTGAAGAATGCTATGTGCACAGCGCTAGCGCTTTTCTTCTAGAACATGACGCCGCTCCACACGTCCCTTGTCAACCTGCTAACGAAGAAAATGCATACATAAGAGCACTCCAAAATCATAAGATTGTGTAATTTTCAACAGTGTTCTTAATGTGTAATATAAAAGTATTTAAAGATGTAGCTGCAACTTACAAAAATACGAAATATCCACTCAGTCGTCCACTGTACGTAGATACATTCGGTGTGAAGAATGCTATGTGCACAGCACTAGCGCTTATCTTCTAGAATATGACGCCGCTCCACACGTCTCTTGTCAACCTGATAACGAAGAAAATGCATACATAAGGGCACTCCAAAGTTATAAGATTGTGTAATTTTCAACAGTGTTCATAATGTGTAATATAAAAGTATTTAAAGATGTAGTTGCAACTTCCAAAAATACGAAATATCCACTCAGTCGTCCACTGTACGTAGATACATTCGGTGTGAAGAATGATATGTGCACAGCACTAGCGCTTTTCTTCTAGAATATGACGCCGCTCCACACGTCTGTTGTCAACCTGATAACGAAGAAAATGCATACATCAGAGCACTACAAAGTCATAAGATTGTGTAATTTTCTACAGTGTTCTTAATGTGTAATATAAAAGTATTTAAAGATGTAGCTGCAACTTATAAAAATACGAAATATCCACTCAGTCGTCCACTGTACATAGATACATTTGGAGTGAAGAATGCTATGTGCACAGCACTAGCGCTTTTCTTCTAGAATATGTCGCCGCTCCCACACGTCTCTTGTCAACCTGCTAACGAAGAAAATGCATACATAAGAGCACTCCAAAGTCATAAGATTTTGTAATTTTCAACAAGTGTTCATAATGTGTAATATAAAAGTATTTAAAGATGTAGCTGCAACTTACAAAAATACGAAATATCCACTCAGTCGTCCACTGTACGTAGATACATTCGGTGTGAAGAATGCTATGTGCACAGCACTAGCGCTTCTCTTCTAGAATATGACGCCGCTCCACACGTCTGTTGTCAACCTGCTAACCAAGAAAATGCATACATAAGAGTACTCCAAAGTCATAAGATTGTGTATTTTTCAACAGTGTTCTTAATGTGTAATATAAAAGTATTTAAAGATGTAGCTGCAACTTATAAAAATACGAAATATCCACTCAGTCGTCCACTGTACGTAGATACATTCGGTGTCAAGAATGCTATGTGCACATCAGTAGCGCTTTTCTTCTTGAATATGTCGCCGCTCCCACACGTCTCTTGTCAACCTGTTAACGAAGAAAATGCATACATAAGGGCACTCCAAAGTCATAAGATTGTGTAATTTTCAACAGTGTTCTTAATGTGTAATATAAAAGTATTTAAAAATGTAGCTGCAAGTTACAAAAATACGAAATATCCACTCAGTCGTCCACTGTAGGTAGATACATTCGGTGTCAAGAATGCTATGTGCACAGCAGTAGCGCTTTTCTTCTTGAATATGTCGCCGCTCCCACACGTCTCTTGTCAACCTGATAACGAAGAAAATGCATACATAAGGGCACTCCAAAGTCATAAGATTGTGTAATTTTCAACAGTGTTCTTAATGTGTAATATAAAAGTATTTAAAGATGTAGCTGCAACTTACAAAAATACGAAATATCCACTCAGTCGTCCACTGTACGTAGATACATTCGGTGTGAAGAATGATATGTGCACAGCACTATCGCTTTTCTTCTAGAATATGACGCCGCTCCACACGTCTCTTGTCAACCTGCTAACAAAGAAAATGAATATATCAGAGCACTCCAAAGTCATAAGATTGTGTAATTTTCAACTGTGTTCTTAATGTGTAATATAAAAATATTTAAAGATGTAGCTGCAACTTACAAAAATACGAAATATCCACTCAGTCGTCCACTGTACGTAGATACATTCGGTGTGAAGAATGCTATGTGCACAGCGCTAGCGCTTTTCTTCTAGAACATGACGCCGCTCCACACGTCCCTTGTCAACCTGCTAACGAAGAAAATGCATACATAAGAGCACTCCAAAATCATAAGATTGTGTAATTTTCAACAGTGTTCTTAATGTGTAATATAAAAGTATTTAAAGATGTAGCTGCAACTTACAAAAATACGAAATATCCACTCAGTCGTCCACTGTACGTAGATACATTCGGTGTGAAGAATGCTATGTGCACAGCACTAGCGCTTATCTTCTAGAATATGACGCCGCTCCACACGTCTCTTGTCAACCTGATAACGAAGAAAATGCATACATAAGGGCACTCCAAAGTTATAAGATTGTGTAATTTTCAACAGTGTTCATAATGTGTAATATAAAAGTATTTAAAGATGTAGTTGCAACTTCCAAAAATACGAAATATCCACTCAGTCGTCCACTGTACGTAGATACATTCGGTGTGAAGAATGATATGTGCACAGCACTAGCGCTTTTCTTCTAGAATATGACGCCGCTCCACACGTCTGTTGTCAACCTGATAACGAAGAAAATGCATACATCAGAGCACTACAAAGTCATAAGATTGTGTAATTTTCTACAGTGTTCTTAATGTGTAATATAAAAGTATTTAAAGATGTAGCTGCAACTTATAAAAATACGAAATATCCACTCAGTCGTCCACTGTACATAGATACATTTGGAGTGAAGAATGCTATGTGCACAGCACTAGCGCTTTTCTTCTAGAATATGTCGCCGCTCCCACACGTCTCTTGTCAACCTGCTAACGAAGAAAATGCATACATAAGAGCACTCCAAAGTCATAAGATTGTGTAATTTTCAACAAGTGTTCATAATGTGTAATATAAAAGTATTTAAAGATGTAGCTGCAACTTACAAAAATACGAAATATCCACTCAGTCGTCCACTGTACGTAGATACATTCGGTGTGAAGAATGCTATGTGCACAGCACTAGCGCTTCTCTTCTAGAATATGACGCCGCTCCACACGTCTGTTGTCAACCTGCTAACGAAGAAAATGCATACATAAGAGCACTCCAAAGTCATAAGATTGTGTATTTTTCAACAGTGTTCTTAATGTGTAATATAAAAGTATTTAAAGATGTAGCTGCAACTTACAAAAATACGAAATATCCAATCAGTCGTCCACTGTACGTAGATACATACGGTGTCAAGAATGCTATGTGCACATCAGTAGCGCTTTTCTTCTTGAATATGTCGCCGCTCCCACACGTCTCTTGTCAACCTGTTAACGAAGAAAATGCATACATAAGGGCACTCCAAAGTCATAAGATTGTGTAATTTTCAACAGTGTTCTTAATGTGTAATATAAAAGTATTTAAAAATGTAGCTGCAAGTTACAAAAATACGAAATATCCACTCAGTCGTCCACTGTAGGTAGATACATTCGGTGTCAAGAATGCTATGTGCACAGCTGTAGCGCTTTTCTTCTTGAATATGTCGCCGCTCCCACACGTCTCTTGTCAACCTGATAACGAAGAAAATGCATACATAAGGGCACTCCAAAGTCATAAGATTGTGTAATTTTCAACAGTGTTCTTAATGTGTAATATAAAAGTATTTAAAGATGTAGCTGCAACTTACAAAAATACGAAATATCCACTCAGTCGTCCACTGTACATAGATACATTCGGTGTGAAGAATGATATGTGCACAGCACTATCGCTTTTCTTCTAGAATATGACGCAGATCCACACGTCTCTTGTCAACCTGCTAACAAAGAAAATGAATATATCAGAGCACTCCAAAGTCATAAGATTGTGTAATTTTCAACAGTGTTCTTAATGTGTAATATAAAAATATTTAAAGATGTAGCTGCAACTTACAAAAATACGAAATATCCACTCAGTCGTCCACTGTACGTAGATACATTCGGTGTGAAGAATGCTATGTGCACAGCCCTAGCGCTTTTCTTCTAGAACATGACGCCGCACCACACGTCCCTTGTCAACCTGCTAACGAAGAAAATGCATACATAAGAGCACTCCAAAATCATAAGATTGTGTAATTTTCAACAGTGTTCTTAATGTGTAATATAAAAGTATTTAAAGATGTAGCTGCAACTTACAAAAATACGAAATATCCACTCAGTCGTCCACTGTACGTAGATACATTCGGTGTGAAGAATGCTATGTGCACAGCACTAGCGCTTATCTTCTAGAATATGACGCCGCTCCAAACGTCTCTTGTCAACCTGATAACGAAGAAAATGCATACATAAGGGCACTCCAAAGTTATAAGATTGTGTAATTTTCAACAGTGTTCATAATGTGTAATATAAAAGTATTTAAAGATGTAGTTGCAACTTCCAAAAATACGAAATATCCACTCAGTCGTCCACTGTACGTAGATACATTCTGTGTGAAGAATGATATGTGCACAGCACTAGCGCTTTTCTTCTAGAATATGACGCCGCTCCACACGTCTGTTGTCAACCTGATAACGAAGAAAATGCATACATCAGAGCACTACAAAGTCATAAGATTGTGTAATTTTCTACAGTGTTCTTAATGTGTAATATAAAAGTATTTAAAGATGTAGCTGCAACTTATAAAAATACGAAATATCCACTCAGTCGTCCACTGTACATAGATACATTTGGAGTGAAGAATGCTATGTGCACAGCACTAGCGCTTTTCTTCTAGAATATGTCGCCCCTCCCACACGTCTCTTGTCAACCTGCTAACGAAGAAAATGCATACATAAGAGCACTCCAAAGTCATAAGATTGTGTAATTTTCAACAAGTGTTCATAATGTGTAATATAAAAGTATTTAATGATGTAGCTGCAACTTACAAAAATACGAAATATCCACTCAGTCGTCCACTGTACGTAGATACATTCGGTGTCAAGAATGCTATGTGCACATCAGTAGCGCTTTTCTTCTTGAATATGTCGCCGCTCCCACACGGCTCTTGTCAACCTGATAACGAAGAAAATGCATACATAAGGGCACTCCAAAGTCATAAGATTGTGTAATTTTCAACAGTGTTCTTAATGTGTAATATAAAAGTATTTAAAAATGTAGCTGCAAGTTACAAAAATACGAAATATCCACTCAGTCGTCCACTGTAGGTAGATACATTCGGTGTCAAGAATGCTATGTGCACAGCAGTAGCGCTTTTCTTCTTGAATATGTCGCCGCTCCCACACGTCTCTTGTCAACCTGATAACGAAGAAAATGCATACATAAGGGCACTCCAAAGTCATAAGATTGTGTAATTTTCAACAGTGTTCTTAATGTGTAATATAAAAGTATTTAAAGATGTAGCTGCAACTTACAAAAATACGAAATATCCACTCAGTCGTCCACTGTACGTAGATTCATTCGGTGTGAAGAATGCTATGTGCACAGCACTAGCGCTTTTCTTCTAGAATATGACGCCGCTCCACACGTCTCTTGTCAAACTGCTAACGAAGAAAATGCATACATAAGAGCATTCCAACGTCATAAGATTGTGTAATTTTCTACGGTGTTATTAATGTGTAATATAAAAGTATTTAAAGATTTAGCTGCAACTTATAAAAATACGAAATATCCACTCAGTCGTCCACTGTACGTAGATACATTTGGAGTGAAGAATGCTATGTGCACAGCACTAGCGCTTTTCTTCTAGAATATGTCGCCGCTCCCACACGTCTCTTGTCAACCTGCTAACGAAGAAAATGCATACATAAGAGCACTGCAAAGTCATAAGATTGTGTAATTTTCAACAAGTGTTCATAATGTGTAATATAAAAGTATTTAAAGATGTAGCTGCAACTTACAAAAATACGAAATATCCACTCAGTCGTCTACTGTACGTAGATACATTCGGTGTGAAGAATGCTATGTGCACAGCACTAGCGCTTTTCTTCTAGAATATGACGCCGCTCCACACGTCTGTTGTCAACCTGCTAACGAAGAAAATGCATACATAAGAGCACTCCAAAGTCATAAGATTGTGTAATTTTCAACAGTGTTCTTAATGTGTAATATAAAAGTATTTAAAGATGTAGCTGCAACTTACAAAAATACGAAATATCCACTCAGTCGTCCACTGTACGTAGATACATTCGGTGTGAAGAATGCTATGTGCACAGCACTAGCGCTTATCTTCTAGAATATGACGCCGCTCCACACGTCTCTTGTCAACCTGATAACGAAGAAAATTAATACATAAGGGCACTCCAAAGTTATAAGATTGTGTAATTTTCAACAGTGTTCATAATGTGTAATATAAAAGTATTTAAAGATGTAGCTGCAACTTCCAAAAATACGAAATATCCACTCAGTCGTCCACTGTACGTAGATACATTCGGTGTGAAGAATGCTATGTGCACAGCGCTAGCGCTTTTCTTCTAGAACATGACGCCGCTCCACACGTCCCTTGTCAACCTGCTAACGAAGAAAATGCATACATAAGAGCACTCCAAAATCATAAGATTGTGTAATTTTCAACAGTGTTCTTAATGTGTAATATAAAAGTATTTAAAGATGTAGCTGCAACTTACAAAAATACGAAATATCCACTCAGTCGTCCACTGTACGTAGATACATTCGGTGTGAAGAATGCTATGTGCACAGCACTAGCGCTTATCTTCTAGAATATGACGCCGCTCCACACGTCTCTTGTCAACCTGATAACGAAGAAAATGCATACATAAGGGCACTCCAAAGTTATAAGATTGTGTAATTTTCAACAGTGTTCATAATGTGTAATATAAAAGTATTTAAAGATGTAGTTGCAACTTCCAAAAATACGAAATATCCACTCAGTCGTCCACTGTACGTAGATACATTCGGTGTGAAGAATGATATGTGCACAGCACTAGCGCTTTTCTTCTAGAATATGACGCCGCTCCACACGTCTGTTGTCAACCTGATAACGAAGAAAATGCATACATCAGAGCACTACAAAGTCATAAGATTGTGTAATTTTCTACAGTGTTCTTAATGTGTAATATAAAAGTATTTAAAGATGTAGCTGCAACTTATAAAAATACGAAATATCCACTCAGTCGTCCACTGTACATAGATACATTTGGAGTGAAGAATGCTATGTGCACAGCACTAGCGCTTTTCTTCTAGAATATGTCGCCGCTCCCACACGTCTCTTGTCAACCTGCTAACGAAGAAAATGCATACATAAGAGCACTCCAAAGTCATAAGATTGTGTAATTTTCAACAAGTGTTCATAATGTGTAATATAAAAGTATTTAAAGATGTAGCTGCAACTTACAAAAATACGAAATATCCACTCAGTCGTCCACTGTACGTAGATACATTCGGTGTGAAGAATGCTATGTGCACAGCACTAGCGCTTCTCTTCTAGAATATGACGCCGCTCCACACGTCTGTTGTCAACCTGCTAACGAAGAAAATGCATACATAAGAGCACTCCAAAGTCATAAGATTGTGTATTTTTCAACAGTGTTCTTAATGTGTAATATAAAAGTATTTAAAGATGTAGCTGCAACTTACAAAAATACGAAATATCCACTCAGTCGTCCACTGTACGTAGATACATACGGTGTCAAGAATGCTATGTGCACATCAGTAGCGCTTTTCTTCTTGAATATGTCGCCGCTCCCACACGTCTCTTGTCAACCTGTTAACGAAGAAAATGCATACATAAGGGCACTCCAAAGTCATAAGATTGTGTAATTTTCAACAGTGTTCTTAATGTGTAATATAAAAGTATTTAAAAATGTAGCTGCAAGTTACAAAAATACGAAATATCCACTCAGTCGTCCACTGTAGGTAGATACATTCGGTGTCAAGAATGCTATGTGCACAGCTGTAGCGCTTTTCTTCTTGAATATGTCGCCGCTCCCACACGTCTCTTGTCAACCTGATAACGAAGAAAATGCATACATAAGGGCACTCCAAAGTCATAAGATTGTGTAATTTTCAACAGTGTTCTTAATGTGTAATATAAAAGTATTTAAAGATGTAGCTGCAACTTACAAAAATACGAAATATCCACTCAGTCGTCCACTGTACATAGATACATTCGGTGTGAAGAATGATATGTGCACAGCACTATCGCTTTTCTTCTAGAATATGACGCAGATCCACACGTCTCTTGTCAACCTGCTAACAAAGAAAATGAATATATCAGAGCACTCCAAAGTCATAAGATTGTGTAATTTTCAACAGTGTTCTTAATGTGTAATATAAAAATATTTAAAGATGTAGCTGCAACTTACAAAAATACGAAATATCCACTCAGTCGTCCACTGTACGTAGATACATTCGGTGTGAAGAATGCTATGTGCACAGCCCTAGCGCTTTTCTTCTAGAACATGACGCCGCACCACACGTCCCTTGTCAACCTGCTAACGAAGAAAATGCATACATAAGAGCACTCCAAAATCATAAGATTGTGTAATTTTCAACAGTGTTCTTAATGTGTAATATAAAAGTATTTAAAGATGTAGCTGCAACTTACAAAAATACGAAATATCCACTCAGTCGTCCACTGTACGTAGATACATTCGGTGTGAAGAATGCTATGTGCACAGCACTAGCGCTTATCTTCTAGAATATGACGCCGCTCCAAACGTCTCTTGTCAACCTGATAACGAAGAAAATGCATACATAAGGGCACTCCAAAGTTATAAGATTGTGTAATTTTCAACAGTGTTCATAATGTGTAATATAAAAGTATTTAAAGATGTAGTTGCAACTTCCAAAAATACGAAATATCCACTCAGTCGTCCACTGTACGTAGATACATTCTGTGTGAAGAATGATATGTGCACAGCACTAGCGCTTTTCTTCTAGAATATGACGCCGCTCCACAAGTCTGTTGTCAACCTGATAACGAAGAAAATGCATACATCAGAGCACTACAAAGTCATAAGATTGTGTAATTTTCTACAGTGTTCTTAATGTGTAATATAAAAGTATTTAAAGATGTAGCTGCAACTTATAAAAATACGAAATATCCACTCAGTCGTCCACTGTACATAGATACATTTGGAGTGAAGAATGCTATGTGCACAGCACTAGCGCTTTTCTTCTAGAATATGTCGCCCCTCCCACACGTCTCTTGTCAACCTGCTAACGAAGAAAATGCATACATAAGAGCACTCCAAAGTCATAAGATTGTGTAATTTTCAACAAGTGTTCATAATGTGTAATATAAAAGTATTTAATGATGTAGCTGCAACTTACAAAAATACGAAATATCCACTCAGTCGTCCACTGTACGTAGATACATTCGGTGTCAAGAATGCTATGTGCACATCAGTAGCGCTTTTCTTCTTGAATATGTCGCCGCTCCCACACGGCTCTTGTCAACCTGATAACGAAGAAAATGCATACATAAGGGCACTCCAAAGTCATAAGATTGTGTAATTTTCAACAGTGTTCTTAATGTGTAATATAAAAGTATTTAAAAATGTAGCTGCAAGTTACAAAAATACGAAATATCCACTCAGTCGTCCACTGTAGGTAGATACATTCGGTGTCAAGAATGCTATGTGCACAGCAGTAGCGCTTTTCTTCTTGAATATGTCGCCGCGCCCACACGTCTCTTGTCAACCTGATAACGAAGAAAATGCATACATAAGGGCACTCCAAAGTCATAAGATTGTGTAATTTTCAACAGTGTTCTTAATGTGTAATATAAAAGTATTTAAAGATGTAGCTGCAACTTACAAAAATACGAAATATCCACTCAGTCGTCCACTGTACGTAGATTCATTCGGTGTGAAGAATGCTATGTGCACAGCACTAGCGCTTTTCTTCTAGAATATGACGCCGCTCCACACGTCTCTTGTCAAACTGCTAACGAAGAAAATGCATACATAAGAGCATTCCAAAGTCACAAGATTGTGTAATTTTCTACGGTGTTATTAATGTGTAATATAAAAGTATTTAAAGATTTAGCTGCAACTTATAAAAATACGAAATATCCACTCAGTCGTCCACTGTACGTAGATACATTTGGAGTGAAGAATGCTATGTGCACAGCACTAGCGCTTTTCTTCTAGAATATGTCGCCGCTCCCACACGTCTCTTGTCAACCTGCTAACGAAGAAAATGCATACATAAGAGCACTCCAAAGTCATAAGATTGTGTAATTTTCAACAAGTGTTCATAATGTGTAATATAAAAGTATTTAAAGATGTAGCTGCAACTTACAAAAATACGAAATATCCACTCAGTCGTCTACTGTACGTAGATACATTCGGTGTGAAGAATGCTATGTGCACAGCACTAGCGCTTTTCTTCTAGAATATGACGCCGCTCCACACGTCTGTTGTCAACCTGCTAACGAAGAAAATGCATACATAAGAGCACTCCAAAGTCATAAGATTGTGTAATTTTCAACAGTGTTCTTAATGTGTAATATAAAAGTATTTAAAGATGTAGCTGCAACTTACAAAAATACGAAATATCCACTCAGTCGTCCACTGTACGTAGATACATTCGGTGTGAAGAATGCTATGTGCACAGCACTAGCGCTTATCTTCTAGAATATGACGCCGCTCCACACGTCTCTTGTCAACCTGATAACGAAGAAAATTAATACATAAGGGCACTCCAAAGTTATAAGATTGTGTAATTTTCAACAGTGTTCATAATGTGTAATATAAAAGTATTTAAAGATGTAGCTGCAACTTCCAAAAATACGAAATATCCACTCAGTCGTCCACTGTACGTAGATACATTCGGTGTGAAGAATGATATGTGCACAGCACTAGCGCTTTTCTTCTAGAATATGACGCCGCTCCACACGTCTGTTGTCAACCTGATAACGAAGAAAATGCATACATCAGAGCACTACAAAGTCATAAGATTGTGTAATTTTCAATAGTGTTCATAATGTGTAATATAAAAGTATTTAAAGATGTAGCTGCAACTTATAAAAATACGAAATATCCACTCAGTCGTCCACTGTACGTAGATACATTTGGAGTGAAGAATGCTATGTGCACAGCACTAGCGCTTTTCTTCTAGAATATGTCGCCGCTCCCACACGTCTCTTGTCAACCTGCTAACGAATAAAATGCATACATAAGAGCACTCCAAAATCATAAGATTGTGTAATTTTCAACAAGTGTTCATAATGTGTAATATAAAAGTATTTAAAGATGTAGCTGCAACTTACAAAAATACGAAATATCCACTCAGTCGTCCACTGTACGTAGATACATTCGGTGTGAAGAATGCTATGTGCACAGCCCTAGCGCTTTTCTTCTAGAATATGACGCCGCTACACACGTCTGTTGTCAACCTGCTAACGAAGAAAATGCATACATAAGAGAACTCCAAAGTCATAAGATTGTGTATTTTTCAACAGTGTTCTTAATGTGTAATATAAAAGTATTTAAAGATGTAGCTGCAACTTACAAAAATACGAAATATCCACTCAGTCGTCCACTGTACGTAGATACATTCGGTGTCAAGAATGCTATGTGCACATCAGTAGCGCTTTTCTTCATGAATATGTCGCCGCTCCCACACGTCTCTTGTCAACCTGATAACGAAGAAAATGCATACATAAGGGCACTCCAAAGTCATAAGATTGTGTAATTTTCAACAGTGTTCTTAATGTGTAATATAAAAGTATTTAAAGATGTAGCTGCAACTTACAAAAATACGAAATATCCACTCAGTCGTCCACTGTAGGTAGATACATTCGGTGTCAAGAATGCTATGTGCACAGCAGTAGCGCTTTTCTTCTTGAATATGTCGCCGCTCCCACACGTCTCTTGTCAACCTGATAACGAAGAAAATGCATACATAAGGGCACTCCAAAGTCATAAGATTGTGTAATTTTCAACAGTGTTCTTAATGTGTAATATAAAAGTATTTAAAGATGTAGCTGCAACTTACAAAAATACGAAATATCCACTCAGTCGTCCACTGTACGTAGATACATTTGGAGTGAAGAATGCTATGTGCACAGCACTAGCGCTTTCCTCTAGAATATGTCGCCGCTCCCACACGTCTCTTGTCAACCTGCTAACGAAGAAAATGAATACATAAGAGCACTCCAAAGTCATAAGATTGTGTAATTTTCAACAAGTGTTCATAATGTGTAATATAAAAGTATTTAAAGATGTAGCTGCAACTTACGAAAATACGAAATATCCACTCAGTCGTCCACTGTACGTAGATACATTCGGTGTGAAGAATGCTATGTGCACAGCACTAGCGCTTTTCTTCTAGAATATGACGCCGCTCCACACGTCTGTTGTCAACCTGCTAACGAAGAAAATGCATACATAAGAGCACTCCAAAGTCATAAGATTGTGTATTTTTCAACAGTGTTCTTAATGTGTAATATAAAAGTATTTAAAGATGTAGCTGCAACTTACAAAATTACGAAATATCCACTAAGTCGTCCACTGTACGTAGATACATTCGGTGTCAAGAATGCTATGTGCACAGCAGTAGCGCTTTTCTTCTTGAATATGTCGCCGCTCCCACACGTCTCTTGTCAACCTGATAACGAAGAAAATGCATACATAAGGGCACTCCAAAGTCATAAGATTGTGTAATTTTCAACAGTGTTCATAATGTGTAATATAAAAGTATTTAAAGATGTAGCTGCAAGTTACAAAAATACGAAATATCCACTCAGTCGTCCAATGTACGTAGATACATTCGGTGTGAAGAATGCTATGTGCACAGCACTAGCGCTTTTCTTCTAGAATATGACGCCGCTCCACACGTCTGTTGTCAACCTGCTAACGAAGAAAATGCATACATAAGAGCACTCCAAAGTCATAAGATTGTGTATTTTTCAACAGTGTTCTTAATGTGTAATATAAAAGTATTTAAAGATGTAGCTGCAACTTACAAAAATACGAAATATCCACTCAGTCGTCCACTGTACGTAGATACATTCGGTGTCAAGAATGCTATGTGCACAGCAGTAGCGCTTTTCTTCTTGAATATGTCGCCGCTCCCACACGTCTCTTGTCAACCTGATAACGAAGAAAATGCATACATAAGGGCACTCCAAAGTCATAAGATTGTGTAATTTTCAACAGTGTTCTTAATGTGTAATATAAAAGTATTTAAAGATGTAGCTGCAAGTTACAAAAATACGAAATATCCACTCAGTCGTCCACTGTAGGTAGATACATTCGGTGTGAAGAATGCTATATGCACAGCAGTAGCGCTTTTCTTCTTGAATATGTCGCCGCTCCCTCACGTCTCTTGTCAACCTGATAACGAAGAAAATGCATACATAAGGGCACTCTAAAGTCATAAGATTGTGTAATTTTCAACAGTGTTCTTAATGTGTAATATAAAAGAATTTAAAGATGTAGCTGCAACTTACAAAAATACGAAATATCCACTCAGTCGTCCACTGTACGTAGATTCATTCGGTGTGAAGAATGGTATGTGCACAGCACTAGCGCTTTTCTTCTAGAATATGACACCGCTCCACACGTCTCTTGTCAAACTGCTAACGAAGAAAATGCATACATAAGAGCATTCCAAAGTCATAAGATTGTGTAATTTTCAACAGTGTTCTTAATGTGTAATATAAAAGTATTTAAAGATTTAGCTGCAACTTATAAAAATACGAAATATGCACTCAGTCGTCCACTGTACGTAGATACATTTGGAGTGAAGAATGCTATGTGCACAGCACTAGCGCTTTTCTTCTAGGATATGTCGCCGCTCCACACGTGTCTTGTCAACCTGCTAACGAAGAAAATGCATACATAAGAGCACTCCAAAATCATAAGATTGTGTATTTTTCAACAGTGTTCATAATGTGCAATATAAAAGTATTTAAAGATGTAGCTGCAACTTCCAAAAATACGAAATATCCACTCAGTCGTCCACTGTACGTAGATACATTCGGTGTGAAGAATGCTATGTGCACAGCACTAGCGCTTTTCTTCTAGAGTATGACGCCGCTCCACACCTCTTATGAACCTGCTAACGAAGAAAATGCATACATAAGAGCACTCCAAAGTCATAAGATTGTGTAATTTTCAACAGTTTTCTTAATGTGTCATATAAAAGTATTTAAAGATGTAGCTGCAACTTACAAAAATACGAAATATCCACTCAGTCGTCCACTGTACGTAGATACATTCGGTGTGAAGAATGCTATGTGCACAGCACTAGCGCTTTTCTTCTAGAATATGACTCCGCTCCACACGTCTGTTGTCAACCTGCTAACGAAGAAAATGCATACATCAGAGCACTCCCAAGTCATAAGATTGTATAATTTTCAACAGTGTTCTTAATGTGTAATATAAAAGTATTTAAAGATGTAGCTGCAACTTACAAAAATACGAAATATCCACTCAGTCGTCCATTGTACATAGATACATTGGGTGTGAAGAATGCTATGTGCACAGCACTAGCGCTTTTCTTCTAGAGTATGACGCCGCTCCACACCTCTTATGAACCTGCTAACGAAGAAAATGCATACATAAGAGCACTCCCAAGTCATACGATTGTGTAATTTTCAACAGTGTTCTTAATGTGTAATATAAAAGTATTTAAAGGTGTAGCTGCAACTTATAAAAATACGAAATATCCACTCAGTCGTCCACTGTACGTAGATACATTTGGAGTGAAGAATGCTATGTGCACAGCACTAGCGCTTTTCTTCTAGAATATGTCGCCGCTCCCACACGTCTCTTGTCAACCAGCTAACGAAGAAAATGCATACATAAGAGCACTCCAAAGTCATATGATTGTGTAATTTTCAACAGTGTTCATAATGTGTAATATAAAAGTATTTAAAGTTGTAGCTGCAACTGACAAAAATACGAAATATCCACTCAGTCGTCCACTGTACGTAGATACATTCGGTGTGAAGAATGATATGTGCACAGCACTATCGCTTTTCTTCTAGAATATGACTCCGCTCCACACGTCTCTTGTTAACCTGCTAACAAAGAAAATGAATATATCAGAGCATTCCAAAGTCATAAGATTGTGTAATTTTCAACAGTGTTCTTAATGTGTAATATAAAAATATTTAGAGATGTAGCTGCAACTTACAAAAATACGAAATATCCACTAAGTCGTCCACTGTACGTAGATACATTCGGTGTGAAGAATGCTATGTGCACAGCACTAGCGCTTATCTTCTAGAATATGACGCCGCTCCACACGTCTCTTGTCAACCTGATAACGAAGAAAATGCATACATAAGGGCACTCCAAAGTTATAAGATTGTGTAATTTTCAACAGTGTTCATAATGTGTAATATAAAAGTATTTAAAGATGTAGCTGCAACTTCCAAAAATACGAAATATCCACTCAGTCGTCCACTGTACGTAGATACATTCGGTGTGAAGAATGATATGTGCACAGCACTAGCGCTTTTCTTCTAGAATATGACGCCGCTCCACACGTCTGTTGTCAACCTGATAACGAAGAAAATGCATACATCAGAGCACTACAAAGTCATAAGATTCTGTAATTTTCAATAGTGTTCTTAATGTGTAATATAAAAGTATTTAAAGATGTAGCTGCTACTTATAAAAATACGAAATATCCACTCAGTCGTCCACTGTACGTAGATACATTTGGAGTGAAGAATGCTATGTGCACAGCACTAGCGCTTTTCTTCTAGAATATGTCGCCGCTCCCACGCGTCTCTTGTCAACCTGCTAACGAAGAAAATGCATACATAAGAGCACTCCAAAGTCATAAGATTGTGTAATTTTCAACAAGTGTTCATAATGTGTAATATAAAAGTATTTAAAGATGTAGCTGCAACTTACAAAAATACGAAATATCCACTCAGTCGTCCACTGTACGTAGATTCATTCGGTGTGAAGAATGCTGTGTGCACAGCACTAGCGCTTTTCTTCTAGAATATGACGCCGCTCCACACGTCTCTTGTCAAACTGCTAACGAAGAAAATGCATACATAAGAGCACTCCAAAGTCATAAGATTGTGTAATTTTCTACAGTGTTCTTAATGTGTAATATATAAGTATTTAAAGATTTAGCTGCAACTTATAAAAATACGAAATATCCGCTCAGTCGTCCACTGTACGTAGATACATTTGGAGTGAAGAATGCTATGTGCACAGCACTAGCGCTTTTCTTCTAGAATATGTCGCCGCTCCCACACGTCTCTTGTCAACCTGCTAACGAAGAAAATGCATACATAAGAGCACTCCAAAGTCATAAGATTGTGTAATTTTCAACAGTGTTCATAATGTGTAATATAAAAGTATTTAAAGATGTAGCTGCAACTTACAAAAATACGAAATATCCACTCAGACGTCCACTGTACGTAGATACATTCGGTGTGAAGAATGCTATGTGCACAGCACTAGCGCTTTTCTTCTAGAATATGACGCCGCTACACACGTCAGTTGTCAACCTGCTAACGAAGAAAATGCATACATAAGAGCACTCCAAAGTCATAAGATTGTGTAATTTTCAACAGTGTTCTTAATGTGTAATATAAAAGTATTTAAAGATGTAGCTGCAACTTACAAAAATACGAAATATCCACTTAGTCGTCCACTGTACGTAGATACATTCGGTGTCAAGAATGCTATGGGCACAGCACTATCGCTTTTCTTCTAGAATATGACGCCGCTCCACACGTCTCTTGTCAACCAGCTAACAAAGAAAATGAATATATCAGAGCACTCCAAAGTCATAAGATTGTGTAATTTTCAACAGTGTTCTTAATGTGTAATATAAAAGTATTTAAAGATGTAGCTACAACTTACAAAAATACGAAATATCCACTCAGTCGTCCACTGTACGTAGATACATTCGGTGTGAAGAATGCTATGTGCACAGCACTAGTGCTTTTCTTCTAGAGTATGACGCCGCTCCACACCTCTTATGAACCTGCTAACGAAGAAAATGCATACATAAGAGCACTCCAAAGTCATAAGATTGTGTAATTTTCAACAAGTGTTCTTAATGTGTAATATAAAAGTATTTAAAGATGTAGCCGCAACTTACAAAAATACGAAATATCCACTCAGTCGTCCACTGTACGTAAATACATTCGGTGTGAAGAATGCTATGTTCACAGCACTAGCGCTTTTCTTCTAGAATATGACGCCGCTCCACACGTCTGTTGTCAACCTGCTAACGAAAAAAATGCATACATCAGAGCACTCCAAAGTCATAAGATTGTGTAATTTTCAACAAGTGTTCTTAATGTGTAATATAAAAGTATTTAAAGATGTAGCTGCAACTTACAAAAAAACGAAATATCCACTCAGCGCCCACTGTACGTAGATACATTTGGAGTGAAGAATGCTATGTGCACAGCACTAGCGCATTTCTTCTAGAATATGTCGCCGCTCCCACACGTCTCTTGTCAACCTGATAAAGAAGAAAATGCATACATAAGGGCACTCCAAAGTCATAAGATTGTGTAATTTTCAACAGTGTTTTTAATGTGTAATATAAAAGTATTTAAAGATGTAGCTGCAACTTACAAAAATACGAAATATCCACTCAGTCGTCCACTGTACGTAGATACATTCGGTGTGAAGAATGCTATGTGCACAGCACTAGCGCTTTTCTTCTAGAATATGACGCCGCTCCACACGTCTCTTGTCAAACTGCTAACGAAGAAAATGCATACATAAGAGCACTCCAAAGTCAAAAGATTGTGTAATTTTCTACAGTGTTCTTAATGTGAAATATAAAAGTATTTCAAGATTTAGCTGCAACTTATAAAAATACGAAATATCCACTGAGTCGTCCACTGTACGTAGATACATTTGGAGTTAAGAATGCTATGTGCACAGCACTAGCGCTTTTCTTCTAGAATATGTCGCCGCTCCCACTCGTCTCTTGTCAACCAGCTAGCGAAGAAAATGCATACATAAGAGCACTCCAAAGTCATATGATTGTGTAATTTTCAACAGTGTTCATAATGTGTAATATAAAAGTATTTAAAGATGTAGCTGCAACTTACAAAAATACGAAATATCCACTCTGTCGTCCACTGTACGTAGATACATTCGGTGTGAAGAATGCTATGTGCACAGCACTAGCGCTTTTCTTCTAGAGTATGACGCTGCTCCACACCTCTTATGAACCTGCTAACGAAGAAAATGCATACATAAGAGCACTCCAAAGTCATAAGATTGTGTAATTTTCAACAAGTGTTCATAATGTGTAATATAAAAGTATTTAAAGATGTAGCTGCAACTTACAAAAATACGAAATATCCACTCAGTCGTCCACTGTACGTAGATACATTCGGTGTCAAGAATGCTATGTGCACATCAGTAGCGCTTTTCTTCTTGATTATGTCGCCGCTCCCACACGTCTCTTGTCAACCTGATAACGAAGAAAATGCATACATAAGGGCACTCCAAAGTCATAAGATTGTGTAATTTTCAACAGTGTTCTTAATGTGTAAGATAAAAGTATTTAAAAATGTAGCTGCAGGTTACAAAAATACGAAATATCCACTCAGTCGTCCACTGTAGGTAGATACATTCGGTGTCAAGAATGCTATGTGCACAGCAGTAGCGCTTTTCTTCTTGAATATGTCGCCGCTCCCACACGTCTCTTGTCAACCTGATAACGAAGAAAATGCATACAT
This sequence comes from Schistocerca gregaria, assembly GCF_023897955.1. Classification (NCBI taxonomy): domain Eukaryota; kingdom Metazoa; phylum Arthropoda; class Insecta; order Orthoptera; family Acrididae; genus Schistocerca; species Schistocerca gregaria. The sequence goes on from NC_064927.1 coordinate 251,767,554, forward strand.
AAGGGCACTCCAAAGTCATAAGATTGTGTAATTTTCAACAGTGTTCTTAATGTGTAATATAAAAGTATTTAAAGATGTAGCTGCAACTTACAAAAATACGAAATATCCACTCAGTTGTCCACTGTACGTAGATTCATTCGGTGTGAAGAATGCTATGTGCACAGCACTAGCGCTTTTCTTCTAGAATATGACGCCGCTCCACACGTCTCTTGTCAAACTGCTAACGAAGAAAATGCATACATAAGAGCATTCCAAAGTCATAAGATTGTGTAATTTTCTACAGTGTTCTTAATGTGTAATATAAAAGTATTTAAAGATTTAGCTGCAACTTATAAAAATACGAAATATCCACTCAGTCGTCCACTGTACGTAGATACACTTGGAGTGAAGAATGCTATGTGCACAGCACTAGCGCTTTTCTTCTAGAATATGTCGCCGCTCCCACACGTCTCTTGTCAACCTGCTAACGAAGAAAATGCATACATAAGAGCACTCCAAAGTCATAAGATTGTGTAATTTTCAACAAGTGTTCATAATGTGTAATATAAAAGTATTTAAAGATGTAGCTGCAACTTACAAAAATACGAAATATCCACTCAGTCGTCCACTGTACGTAGATACATTCGGTGTGAAGAATGCTATGTGCACAGCACTATCGCTTTTCTTCTAGAATATGACGCCGCTCCACACATCTCTTGTCAACCTGCTAACGAAGAAAATGCATACATAAGAGCACTCCAAAGTCATAAGATTGTGTATTTTTCAACAGTGTTCTTAATGTGTAATATAAAAGTATTTAAAGATGTAGCTGCAACTTACAAAAATACGAAATATCCACTAAGTCGTCCACTGTACGTAGATACATTCGGTGTCAAGAATGCTATGTGCACAGCAGTAGCGCTTTTCTTCTTGAATATGTCGCCGCTCCCACACGTCTCTTGTCAACCTGATAACGAAGAAAATGCATACATAAGGGCACTCCAAAGTCATAAGATTGTGTAATTTTCAACAGTGTTCATAATGTGTAATATAAAAGTATTTAAAGATGTAGCTGCAACTTACAAAAATACGAAATATCCACTCAGACGTCCACTGTACGTAGATACATTCGGTGTGAAGAATGCTATGTGCACAGCACTAGCGCTTTTCTTCTAGAATATGACGCCGCTCCACACGTCTGTTGTCAACCTGCTAACGAAGAAAATGCATACATAAGAGCACTCCAAAGTCATAAGATTGTGTATTTTTCAACAGTGTTCTTAATGTGTAATATAAAAGTATTTAAAGATGTAGCTGCAACTTACAAAAATACGAAATATCCACTCAGTCGTCCACTGTACGTAGATACATTCGGTGTGAAGAATGCTATGTGCACAGCACTAGCGCTTATCTTCTAGAATATGACGCCGCTCCACACGTCTCTTGTCAACCTGATAACGAAGAAAATGCATACATAAGGGCACTCCAAAGTTATAAGATTGTGTAATTTTCAACAGTGTTCATAATGTGTAATATAAAAGTATTTAAAGATGTAGCTGCAACTTCCAAAAATACGAAATATCCACTCAGTCGTCCACTGTACGTAGATACATTCGGTGTGAAGAATGATATGTGCACAGCACTAGCGCTTTTCTTCTAGAATATGACGCCGCTCCACACGTCTGTTGTCAACCTGATAACGAAGAAAATGCATTCATCAGAGCACTACAAAGTCATAAGATTGTGTAATTTTCAATAGTGTTCTTAATGTGTAATATAAAAGTATTTAAAGATGTAGCTGCAACTTATAAAAATACGAAATATCCACTCAGTCGTCCACTGTACGTGGATACATTTGGAGTGAAGAATGCTATGTGCACAGCACTAGCGCTTTTCTTCTAGAATATGTCGCCGCTCCCACACGTCTCTTGTCAACCTGCTAACGAAGAAAATGCATACATAAGAGCACTGCAAAGTCATAAGATTGTGTAATTTTCAACAAGTGTTCATAATGTGTAATATAAAAGTATTTAAAGATGTAGCTGCAACTTACGAAAATACGAAATATCCACTCAGTCGTGCACTGTACGTAGATACATTCGGTGTGAAGAATGCTATGTGCACAGCACTAGCGCTTTTCTTCTAGAATATGACGCCGCTCCACACGTCTGTTGTCAACCTGCTAACGAAGAAAATGCATACATAAGAGCACTCCAAAGTCATAAGATTGTGTATTTTTCAACAGTGTTCTTAATGTGTAATATAAAAGTATTTAAAGATGTAGCTGCAACTTACAAAAATACGAAATATCCACTAAGTCGTCCACTGTACGTAGATACATTCGGTGTGAAGAATGCTATGTGCACAGCACTAGCGCTTTTCTTCTTGAATATGTCGCCGCTCCCACACGTCTCTTGTCAACCTGATAACGAAGAAAATGCATACATAAGGGCACTCCAAAGTCATAAGATTGTGTAATTTTCAACAGTGTTCATAATGTGTAATATAAAAGTATTTAAAGATGTAGCTGCAACTTACAAAAATACGAAATATCCACTCAGTCGTCCACTGTACGTAGATACATTCGGTGTGAAGAATGCTATGTGCACAGCACTAGCGCTTTTCTTCTAGAATATGACGCCGCTCCACACGTCTGTTGTCAACCTGCTAACGAAGAAAATGCATACATAAGAGCACTCCAAAGTCATAAGATTGTGTATTTTTCAACAGTGTTCTTAATGTGTAATATAAAAGTATTTAAAGATGTAGCTGCAAGTTACAAAAATACGAAATATCCACTCAGTCGTCCACTGTAGGTAGATACATTCGGTGTCAAGAATGCTATGTGCACAGCAGTAGCGCTTTTCTTCTTGAATATGTCGCCGCTCCCTCACGTCTCTTGTCAACCTGATAACGAAGAAAATTCATACATAAGGGCACTCCAAAGTCATAAGATTGTGTAATTTTCAACAGTGTTCTTAATGTGTGATATAAAAGTATTTAAAGATGTAGCTGCAACTTACAAAAATACGAAATATCCACTCAGTCGTCCACTGTACATAGATTCATTCGGTGTGAAGAATGCTATGTGCACAGCACTAGCGCTTTTCTTGTAGAATATGACGCCGCTCCACACGTCTCTTGTCAAACTGGTAACGAAGAAAATGCATACATAAGAGCATTCCAAAGTCATAAGATTGTGTAATTATCTACAGTGTTCTTAATGTGTAATATAAAAGTATTTAAAGATTTAGCTGCAACTTATAAAAATACGAAATATCCACTCAGTCGTCCACTGTACGTAGATACATTTGGAGTGAAGAATGCTATGTGCACAGCACTAGCGCTTTTCTTCTAGAATATGTCGCCGCTCCCACACGTCTCTTGTCAACCAGCTAACGAAGAAAATGCATACATAAGAGCACTCCAAAGTCATATGATTGTGTAATTTTCAACAGTGTTCATAATGTGTAATATAAAAGTATTTAAAGATGTAGCTGCAACTTACAAAAATACGAAATATGCACTCATTCGTCCACTGTACGTTGATGGATTCGGTGTGAAGAATGCTATGTGCACAGCACTAGCGCTATTCTTCTAGAATATGACGCCGCTACACACGTCTCTTGTCTACCTGATAACGAAGAAAATGCATACATAAGGGTACTCCAAAGTCATAAGATTGTGTAATTTTCAACAGTGTTCATAATGTGTAATATAGAAGTATTTAAAGATGTAGCTGCAACTTACAAAAATACGAAATATCAACTCAGTCGTCCACTGTACGTAGATACATTCGGTGTGAAGAATGCTATGTGCACAGCACTAGCGCTTTTCTTCTAGAATATGACGCCGCTCCACACGTCTGTTGTCAACCTGATAACGAAGAAAATGCATACATCAGAGCACTACAAAGTCATAAGATTGTGTAATTTTCAATAGTGTTCTTAATGTGTAATATAAAAGTATTTAAAGATGTAGCTGCAACTTATAAAAATACGAAATATCCACTCAGTCTTCCACTGTACGTAGATACATTTGGAGTGAAGAATGCTATGTGCACAGCACTAGCGCTTTTCTTCTAGAATATGTCGCCGCTCCCACACGTCTCTTGTCAACCTGCTAACGAAGAAAATGCATACATAAGAGCACTCCAAAGTCATAAGATTGTGTAATTTTCAACAAGTGTTCATAATGTGTAATATAAAAGTATATAAAGATGTAGCTGCAACTTACAAAAATACGAAATATCCACTCAGTCGTCCACTGTACGTAGATACATTCGGTGTCAAGAATGCTATGTGCACAGCAATAGCGCTTTTCTTCTAGAATATGACGCCGCTCCACACGTCTGTTGTCAACCTGCTAACGAAGAAAATGCATACATAAGAGCACTCCAAAGTCATAAGATTGTGTATTTTTCAACAGTGTTCTTAATGTGTAATATAAAAGTATTTAAAGATGTAGCTGCAAGTTACAAAAATACGAAATATCCACTCAGTCGTCCACTGTACGTAGATACATTCGGTGTGAAGAATGATATGTGCACAGCACTAGCGCTTTTCTTCTAGAATATGACGCCGCTCCACACGTCTGTTGTCAACCTGATAACGAAGAAAATGCATTCATCAGAGCACTACAAAGTCATAAGATTGTGTAATTTTCAATAGTGTTCTTAATGTGTAATATAAAAGTATTTAAAGATGTAGCTGCAACTTATAAAAATACGAAATATCCACTCAGTCGTCCACTGTACGTGGATACATTTGGAGTGAAGAATGCTATGTGCACAGCACTAGCGCTTTTCTTCTAGAATATGTCGCCGCTCCCACACGTCTCTTGTCAACCTGCTAACGAAGAAAATGCATACATAAGAGCACTGCAAAGTCATAAGATTGTTTAATTTTCAACAAGTGTTCATAATGTGTAATATAAAAGTATTTAAAGATGTAGCTGCAACTTACGAAAATACGAAATATCCACTCAGTCGTGCACTGTACGTAGATACATTCGGTGTGAAGAATGCTATGTGCACAGCACTAGCGCTTTTCTTCTAGAATATGACGCCGCTCCACACGTCTGTTGTCAACCTGCTAACGAAGAAAATGCATACATAAGAGCACTCCAAAGTCATAAGATTGTGTATTTTTCAACAGTGTTCTTAATGTGTAATATAAAAGTATTTAAAGATGTAGCTGCAACTTACAAAAATACGAAATATCCACTAAGTCGTCCACTGTACGTAGATACATTCGGTGTGAAGAATGCTATGTGCACAGCACTAGCGCTTTTCTTCTTGAATATGTCGCCGCTCCCACACGTCTCTTGTCAACCTGATAACGAAGAAAATGCATACATAAGGGCACTCCAAAGTCATAAGATTGTGTAATTTTCAACAGTGTTCATAATGTGTAATATAAAAGTATTTAAAGATGTAGCTGCAACTTACAAAAATACGAAATATCCACTCAGTCGTCCACTGTACGTAGATACATTCGGTGTGAAGAATGCTATGTGCACAGCACTAGCGCTTTTCTTCTAGAATATGACGCCGCTCCACACGTCTGTTGTCAACCTGCTAACGAAGAAAATGCATACATAAGAGCACTCCAAAGTCATAAGATTGTGTATTTTTCAACAGTGTTCTTAATGTGTAATATAAAAGTATTTAAAGATGTAGCTGCAAGTTACAAAAATACGAAATATCCACTCAGTCGTCCACTGTAGGTAGATACATTCGGTGTCAAGAATGCTATGTGCACAGCAGTAGCGCTTTTCTTCTTGAATATGTCGCCGCTCCCTCACGTCTCTTGTCAACCTGATAACGAAGAAAATTCATACATAAGGGCACTCCAAAGTCATAAGATTGTGTAATTTTCAACAGTGTTCTTAATGTGTGATATAAAAGTATTTAAAGATGTAGCTGCAACTTACAAAAATACGAAATATCCACTCAGTCGTCCACTGTACATAGATTCATTCGGTGTGAAGAATGCTATGTGCACAGCTCTAGCGCTTTTCTTGTAGAATATGACGCCGCTCCACACGTCTCTTGTCAAACTGGTAACGAAGAAAATGCATACATAAGAGCATTCCAAAGTCATAAGATTGTGTAATTATCTACAGTGTTCTTAATGTGTAATATAAAAGTATTTAAAGATTTAGCTGCAACTTATAAAAATACGAAATATCCACTCAGTCGTCCACTGTACGTAGATACATTTGGAGTGAAGAATGCTATGTGCACAGCACTAGCGCTTTTCTTCTAGAATATGTCGCCGCTCCCACACGTCTCTTGTCAACCAGCTAACGAAGAAAATGCATACATAAGAGCACTCCAAAGTCATATGATTGTGTAATTTTCAACAGTGTTCATAATGTGTAATATAAAAGTATTTAAAGATGTAGCTGCAACTTACAAAAATACGAAATATGCACTCATTCGTCCACTGTACGTTGATGGATTCGGTGTGAAGAATGCTATGTGCACAGCACTAGCGCTATTCTTCTAGAATATGACGCCGCTACACACGTCTCTTGTCTACCTGATAACGAAGAAAATGCATACATAAGGGTACTCCAAAGTCATAAGATTGTGTAATTTTCAACAGTGTTCATAATGTGTAATATAGAAGTATTTAAAGATGTAGCTGCAACTTACAAAAATACGAAATATCAACTCAGTCGTCCACTGTACGTAGATACATTCGGTGTGAAGAATGCTATGTGCACAGCACTAGCGCTTTTCTTCTAGAATATGACGCCGCTCCACACGTCTGTTGTCAACCTGATAACGAAGAAAATGCATACATCAGAGCACTACAAAGTCATAAGATTGTGTAATTTTCAATAGTGTTCTTAATGTGTAATATAAAAGTATTTAAAGATGTAGCTGCAACTTATAAAAATACGAAATATCCACTCAGTCTTCCACTGTACGTAGATACATTTGGAGTGAAGAATGCTATGTGCACAGCACTAGCGCTTTTCTTCTAGAATATGTCGCCGCTCCCACACGTCTCTTGTCAACCTGCTAACGAAGAAAATGCATACATAAGAGCACTCCAAAGTCATAAGATTGTGTAATTTTCAACAAGTGTTCATAATGTGTAATATAAAAGTATTTAAAGATGTAGCTGCAACTTACAAAAATACGAAATATCCACTCAGTCGTCCACTGTACGTAGATACATTCGGTGTCAAGAATGCTATGTGCACAGCAATAGCGCTTTTCTTCTAGAATATGACGCCGCTCCACACGTCTGTTGTCAACCTGCTAACGAAGAAAATGCATACATAAGAGCACTCCAAAGTCATAAGATTGTGTATTTTTCAACAGTGTTCTTAATGTGTAATATAAAAGTATTTAAAGATGTAGCTGCAACTTACAAAAATACGAAATATCCACTCAGTCGTCCACTGTACATAGATACATTCGGTGTCAAGAATGCTATGTGCACAGCACTGGCGCTTTTCTTCTAGAATATGACGCCGGTCCCACACGTCTCTTGTCAACCTGATAACGAAGAAAATGCATACATAAGGGCACTCCAAAGTCATAAGATTGTGTAATTTTCAACAGTGTTCTTAATGTGTAATATAAAAGTATTTAAAGATGTAGCTGCAAGTTACAAAAATACGAAATATCCACTCAGTCGTCCACTGTAGGTAGATACATTCGGTGTCAAGAATGCTATGTGCACAGCAGTAGCGCTTTTCTTCTTGAATATGTCGCCGCTCCCACACGTCTCTTGTCAACCTGATAACGAAGAAAATGCATACATAAGGACACTCCAAAGTCATAAGATTGTGTAATTTTCAACAGTGTTCTTAATGTGTAATATAAAAGTATTTAAAGATGTAGCTGCAACTTACAAAAATACGAAATATCCACTCATTCGTCCACTGTACGTAGATGGATTCGGTGTGAAGAATGCTATGTGCACAGCACTAGCGCTTTTCTTCTAGAATATGACGCCGCTCCACACGTCTCTTGTCAAACTGCTAACGAAGAAAATGCATACATAAGAGCATTCCAAAGTCATAAGATTGTGTAATTTTCTACAGTGTTCTTAATGTGTAATATAAAAGTATTTAAAGATTTAGCTGCAACTTATAAAAATACGAAATATCAACTCAGTCGTCCACTGTACGTAGATACATTTGGAGTGAAGAATGCTATGTGCACAGCACTAGCGCTTTTCTTCTAGAATATGTCGCCGCTCCCACACGTCTCTTGTCAACCTGCTAACGAAGAAAATGCATACATAAGAGCACTCCAAAGTCATAAGATTGTGTAATTTTCAACAAGTGTTCATAATGTGTAATATAAAAGTATTTAAAGATGTAGCTGCAACTTACGAAAATACGAAATATCCACTCAGTCGTCCACTGTACGTAGATACATTCGGTGTGTAGAATGCTATGTGCACAGCACTAGCGCTTTTCTTCTAGAATATGACGCCGCTCCACACGTCTGTTGTCAACCTGCTAACGAAGAAAATGCATACATAAGAGCACTCCAAAGTCATAAGATTGTGTATTTTTCAACAGTGTTGTTAATGTGTAATATAAAAGTATTTAAAGATGTAGCTGCAACTTACAAAAATACGAAATATCCACTAAGTCGTCCACTGTACGTAGATACATTCGGTGTCAAGAATGCTATGTGCACAGCAGTAGCGCTTTTCTTCTTGAATATTTCGCCGCTCCCACACGTCTCTTGTCAACCTGATAACGAAGAAAATGCATACATAAGGGCACTCCAAAGTCATAAGATTGTGTAATTTTCAGCAGTGTTCATAATGTGTAATATAAAAGTATTTAAAGATGTAGCTGCAACTTACAAAAATACGAAATATCCACTCAGTCGTCCACTGTACGTAGATACATTCGGTGTGAAGGATGCTATGTGCACAGCACTAGCGCTTTTCTTCTAGAATATGACGCCGCTCCACACGTCTGTTGTCAACCTGCTAACGAAGAAAATGCATACATAAGAGCACTCCAAAGTCATAAGATTGTGTATTTTTCAACAGTGTTCTTAATGTGTAATATAAAAGTATTTAAAGATGTAGCTGCAACTTACAAAAATACGAAATATCCACTCAGTCGTCCACTGTACGTAGATACATTCGGTGTCAAGAATGCTATGTGCACAGCAGTAGCGCTTTTCTTCTTGAATATGTCGCCGCTCCCACACGTCTCTTGTCAACCTGATAACGAAGAAAATGCATACATAAGGGCACTCCAAAGTCATAAGATTGTGTAATTTTCAACAGTGTTCTTAATGTGTAATATAAAAGTATTTAAAGATGTAGCTGCAAGTTACAAAAATACGAAATATCCACTCAGTCGTCCACTGTAGGTAGATTCATTCGGTGTGAAGAATGCTATGTGCACAGCACTAGCGCTTTTCTTCTAGAATATGACGCCGCTCCACACGTCTCTTGTCAAACTGCTAACGAAGAAAATGCATACATAAGAGCACTCCAAAGTCATATGATTGTGTAATTTTCAACAGTGTTCATAATGTGTAATATAAAAGTATTTAAAGATGTAGCTGCAACTTACAAAAATACGAAATATGCACTCATTCGTCCACTGTACGTAGATGGATTCGATGTGAAGAATGCTATGTGCACAGCACTAGCGCTATTCCTCTAGAATATGACGCCGCTACACACGTCTCTTGTCTACCTGATAACGAAGAAAATGCATACATAAGGGTACTCCAAAGTCATAAGATTGTGTAATTTTCAACAGTGTTCATAATTTGTAATATAGAAGTATTTAAAGATGTAGCTGCAACTTACAAAAATACGAAATATCCACTCAGTCGTCCACTGTACATAGATACATTTGGAGTGAAGAATGCTATGTGCACAGCACTAGCGCTTTTCTTCTAGAATATGACGCCGCTCCACACGTCTGTTGTCAACCTGATAACGAAGAAAATGCATACATCAGAGCACTACAAAGTCATAAGATTGTGTAATTTTCAATAGTGTTCTTAATGTGTAATATAAAAGTATTTAAAGATGTAGCTGCAACTTATAAAAATACGAAATATCCACTCAGTCTTCCACTGTACGTAGATACATTTGGAGTGAAGAATGCTATGTGCACAGCACTAGCGCTTTTCTTCTAGAATATGTCGCCGCTCCCACACGTCTCTTGTCAACCTGCTAACGAAGAAAATGCATACATAAGAGCACTCCAAAGTCATAAGATTGTGTAATTTTCAACAAGTGTTCATAATGTGTAATATAAAAGTATTTAAAGATGTAGCTGCAACTTACAAAAATACGAAATATCCACTCAGTCGTCCACTGTACGTAGATACATTCGGTGTCAAGAATGCTATGTGCACAGCAATAGCGCTTTTCTTCTAGAATATGACGCCGCTCCACACGTCTGTTGTCAACCTGCTAACGAAGAAAATGCATACATAAGAGCACTCCAAAGTCATAAGATTGTGTATTTTTCAACAGTGTTCTTAATGTGTAATATAAAAGTATTTAAAGATGTAGCTGCAACTTACAAAAATACGAAATATCCACTCAGTCGTCCACTGTACGTAGATACATTCGGTGTCAAGAATGCTATGTGCACAGCACTGGCGCTTTTCTTCTAGAATATGACGCCGGTCCCACACGTCTCTTGTCAACCTGATAACGAAGAAAATGCATACATAAGGGCACTCCAAAGTCATAAGATTGTGTAATTTTCAACAGTGTTCTTAATGTGTAATATAAAAGTATTTAAAGATGTAGCTGCAAGTTACAAAAATACGAAATATCCACTCAGTCGTCCACTGTAGGTAGATACATTCGGTGTCAAGAATGCTATGTGCACAGCAGTAGCGCTTTTCTTCTTGAATATGTCGCCGCTCCCACACGTCTCTTGTCAACCTGATAACGAAGAAAATGCATACATAAGGACACTCCAAAGTCATAAGATTGTGTAATTTTCAACAGTGTTCTTAATGTGTAATATAAAAGTATTTAAAGATGTAGCTGCAACTTACAAAAATACGAAATATCCACTCATTCGTCCACTGTACGTAGATGGATTCGGTGTGAAGAATGCTATGTGCACAGCACTAGCGCTTTTCTTCTAGAATATGACGCCGCTCCACACGTCTCTTGTCAAACTGCTAACGAAGAAAATGCATACATAAGAGCATTCCAAAGTCATAAGATTGTGTAATTTTCTACAGTGTTCTTAATGTGTAATATAAAAGTATTTAAAGATTTAGCTGCAACTTATAAAAATACGAAATATCAACTCAGTCGTCCACTGTACGTAGATACATTTGGAGTGAAGAATGCTATGTGCACAGCACTAGCGCTTTTCTTCTAGAATATGTCGCCGCTCCCACACGTCTCTTGTCAACCTGCTAACGAAGAAAATGCATACATAAGAGCACTCCAAAGTCATAAGATTGTGTAATTTTCAACAAGTGTTCATAATGTGTAATATAAAAGTATTTAAAGATGTAGCTGCAACTTACGAAAATACGAAATATCCACTCAGTCGTCCACTGTACGTAGATACATTCGGTGTGTAGAATGCTATGTGCACAGCACTAGCGCTTTTCTTCTAGAATATGACGCCGCTCCACACGTCTGTTGTCAACCTGCTAACGAAGAAAATGCATACATAAGAGCACTCCAAAGTCATAAGATTGTGTATTTTTCAACAGTGTTGTTAATGTGTAATATAAAAGTATTTAAAGATGTAGCTGCAACTTACAAAAATACGAAATATCCACTAAGTCGTCCACTGTACGTAGATACATTCGGTGTCAAGAATGCTATGTGCACAGCAGTAGCGCTTTTCTTCTTGAATATTTCGCCGCTCCCACACGTCTCTTGTCAACCTGATAACGAAGAAAATGCATACATAAGGGCACTCCAAAGTCATAAGATTGTGTAATTTTCAGCAGTGTTCATAATGTGTAATATAAAAGTATTTAAAGATGTAGCTGCAACTTACAAAAATACGAAATATCCACTCAGTCGTCCACTGTACGTAGATACATTCGGTGTGAAGGATGCTATGTGCACAGCACTAGCGCTTTTCTTCTAGAATATGACGCCGCTCCACACGTCTGTTGTCAACCTGCTAACGAAGAAAATGCATACATAAGAGCACTCCAAAGTCATAAGATTGTGTATTTTTCAACAGTGTTCTTAATGTGTAATATAAAAGTATTTAAAGATGTAGCTGCAACTTACAAAAATACGAAATATCCACTCAGTCGTCCACTGTACGTAGATACATTCGGTGTCAAGAATGCTATGTGCACAGCAGTAGCGCTTTTCTTCTTGAATATGTCGCCGCTCCCACACGTCTCTTGTCAACCTGATAACGAAGAAAATGCATACATAAGGGCACTCCAAAGTCATAAGATTGTGTAATTTTCAACAGTGTTCTTAATGTGTAATATAAAAGTATTTAAAGATGTAGCTGCAAGTTACAAAAATACGAAATATCCACTCAGTCGTCCACTGTAGGTAGATTCATTCGGTGTGAAGAATGCTATGTGCACAGCACTAGCGCTTTTCTTCTAGAATATGACGCCGCTCCACACGTCTCTTGTCAAACTGCTAACGAAGAAAATGCATACATAAGAGCACTCCAAAGTCATAAGATTGTGTAATTTTCAACAGTGTTCATAATGTGTAATATAAAAGTATTTAAAGATGTAGCTGCAACTTACAAAAATACGAAATATGCACTCATTCGTCCACTGTACGTAGATGGATTCGGTGTGAAGAATGCTATGTGCACAGCACTAGCGCTATTCCTCTAGAATATGACGCCGCTACACACGTCTCTTGTCTACCTGATAACGAAGAAAATGCATACATAAGGGTACTCCAAAGTCATAAGATTGTGTAATTTTCAACAGTGTTCATAATTTGTAATATAGAAGTATTTAAAGATGTAGCTGCAACTTACAAAAATACGAAATATCCACTCAGTCGTCCACTGTACGTAGATACATTCGGTGTGAAGAATGCTATGTGCACAGCGCTAGCGCTTTTCTTCTAGAACATGACGCCGCTCCACACGTCCCTTGTCAACCTGCTAACGAAGAAAATGCATACATAAGAGCACTCCAAAATCATAAGATTGTGTAATTTTCAACAGTGTTCTTAATGTGTAATACAAAAGTATTTAAAGATGTAGCTGCAACTTACAAAAATACGAAATATCCACTCAGTCGTCCACTGTACGTAGATACATTCGGTGTGAAGAATGCTATGTGCACAGCACTAGCGCTTATCTTCTAGAATATGACGCCGCTCCACACGTCTCTTGTCAACCTGATAACGAAGAAAATGCATACATAAGGGCACTCCAAAGTTATAAGATTGTGTAATTTTCTACAGTGTTCATAATGTGTAATATAAAAGTATTTAAAGATGTAGCTGCAACTTCCAAAAATACGAAATATCCACTCAGTCGTCCACTGTACGTAGATACATTCGGTGTGAAGAATGATATGTGCACAGCACTAGCGCTTTCCTTCTAGAATATGACGCCGCTCCACACGTCTGTTGTCAACCTGATAACGAAGAAAATGCATACATCAGAGCACTACAAAGTCATAAGATTCTGTAATTTTTATAGTGTTCTTAATGTGTAATATAAAAGTATTTAAAGATGTAGCTGCAACTTATAAAAATACGAAATATCCACTCAGTCGTCCACTGTACGTATATACATTTGGAGTGAAGAATGCTATGTGCACTGCACTAGCGCTTTTCTTCTAGAATATGTCGCCGCTCCCACGCGTCTCTTGTCAACCTGCTAACGAAGAAAATGCATACATAAGAGCACTCCAAAGTCATAAGATTGTGTAATTTTCAACGAGTGTTCATAATGTGTAATATAAAAGTATTTAAGGATGTAGCTGCAACTTACAAAAATACGAAATATCCACTCAGTCGTCCACTGTACGTAGATACATTCGGTGTCAAGAATGCTATGTGCACAGCAGTAGCGCTTTTCTTCTTGAATATGTCGCCGCTCCCACACGTCTCTTGTCAACCTGATAACGAAGAAAATGCATACATAAGGGCACTCCAAAGTCATAAGATTGTGTAATTTTCAACAGTGTTCTTAATGTGTAATATAAAAGTATTTAAAGATGTAGCTGCAAGTTACAAAAATACGAAATATCCACTCAGTCGTCCACTGTAGGTAGATACATTCGGTGTCAAGAATGCTATGTGCACAGCAGTAGCGCTTTTCTTCTTGAATATGTCGCCGCTCCCACACGTCTCTTGTCAACCTGATAACGAAGAAAATGCATACATAAGGGCACTTCAAAGTCATAAGATTGTGTATTTTTCAACAGTGTTCTTAATGTGTAATATAAAAGTATTTAAAGATGTAGCTGCAACTTACAAAAATACGAAATATCCACTCAGTCGTCCACTGTACGTATATTCATTCGGTGTGAAGAATGCTATGTGCACAGCACTAGCGCTTTTCTTCTAGAATATGACGCCGCTCCACACGTCTCTTGTCAAACTGCTAACGAAGAAAATGCATACATAAGAGCACTCCAAAGTCATAAGATTGTGTAATTTTCTACAGTGTTCTTAATGTGTAATATAAAAGTATTTAAAGATGTAGCTGCAACTTACAAAAATACGAAATATCCACTTAGTCGTCCACTGTACGTAGATACATTCGGTGTCAAGAATGCTATGTGCACAGCACTATCGCTTTTCTTCTAGAATATGACGCCGCTCCACACGTCTCTTGTCAACCTGCTAACAAACAAAATGAATATATCAGAGCACTCCAAAGTCATAAGATTGTGTAATTTTCAACAGTGTTCTTAATGTGTAATATAAAAGTATTTAAAGATGTAGCTACAACTTACAAAAATACGAAATATCCACTCAGTCGTCCACTGTACGTAGATACATTCGGTGTGAAGAATGCTATGTGCACAGCGCTAGCGCTATTCTTCTAGAACATGACGCCGCTCCACACGTCTCTTGTCAACCTGCTAACGAAGAAAATGCATACATAAGAGCACTCCAAAATCATAAGATTGTGTAATTTTCAACAGTGTTCTTAATGTGTAATATAAAAGTATTTAAAGATGTAGCTGCAACTTACAAAAATACGAAATATCCACTCAGTCGTCCACTGTACGTAGATACATTCGGTGTGAAGAATGCTATGTGCACAGCACTAGCGCTTTTCTTCTAGAATATGACGCCGCTCCACACGTCTCTTGTCAACCTGATAACGAAAAAAATGCATACATAAGGGCACTCCAAAGTTATAAGATTGTGTAATTTTCAACAGTGTTCATAATGTGCAATATAAAAGTATTTAAAGATGTAGCTGCAACTTACAAAAATACGAAATATCCACTCAGTCGTCCACTGTACGTAGATACATTCGGTGTGAAGAATGATATGTGCACAGCACTAGCGCTTTTCTTCTAGAATATGACGCCGCTCCACACGTCTGTTGTCAACCTGATAACGAAGAAAATGCATACATCAGAGCACTACAAAGTCATAAGATTGTGTAATTTTCAATAGTGTTCTTAATGTGTAATATAAAAGTATTTAAAGATGTAGCTGCTACTTTTAAAAATACGAAATATCCACTCAGTCGTCCACTGTACGTAGATACATTTGGAGTGAAGAATGCTATGTGCACAGCAGTAGCGCTTTTCTTCTTGAATATGTCGCCGCTCCCACACGTCTCTTGTCAACCTGATAACGAAGAAAATGCATACATAAGGGCACTCCAAAGTCATAAGATTGTGTAATTTTCAACAGTGTTCATAATGTGTAATGTAAAAGTATTTAAAGATGTAGCTGCAACTTACAAAAATTCGAAATATCCACTCAGTCGTCCATTGTACGTAGATACATTCGGTGTGAAGAATGCTATGTGCACAGCAGTAGCGCTTTTCTTCTAGAGTATGACGCCGCTCCACACCTCTTATGAACCTGCTAACGAAGAAAATGCATACATAAGAGCACTCCAAAGTCATAAGATTGTGTAATTTTCAACAGTGTTCTTAATGTGTAATATAAAAGTATTTAAAGATGTAGCTGCAACTTACAAAAATACGAAATATCCACTCAGTCGTCCACTGTACGTAGATGGACTCGGTGTGAAGAATGCTATGTGCACAGCACTAGCGCTTTTCTTCTAGAATATGACGCCGCTCCAGACGTCTCTTGTCAACCTGATAACGAAGAAAATGCATACATAAGGGCACTCCAAAGTCATAAGATTGTGTAATTTTCAACAGTGTTCATAATGTGTAATATAAAAGTATTTAAAGATGTAGCTGCAACTTACAAAAATACGAAATATCCACTCAGTCGTCCACTGTACGTAGATACATTCGGTGTGAAGAATGATATGTGCACAGCACTATCGCTTTTCTTCTAGAATATGACGCCGCTCCACACGTCTCTTGTCAGCCTGCTAACAAAGAAAATGAATATATCAGAGCACTCCAAAGTCATAAGATTGTGTAATTTTCAACAGTGTTCTTAATGTGTAATATAAAAGTATTTAAAGATGTAGCTACAACTTACAAAAATACGAAATATCCACTCAGTCGTCCACTGTACGTAGATACATTCGGTGTGAAGAATGCTATGTGCACAGCGCTAGCGCTTTTCTTCTAGAACGTGACGCCGCTCCACACGTCTCTTGTCAACCTGATAACGAAGAAAATGCATACATAAGAGCACTCCAAAATCATAAGATTGTGTAATTTTCAACAGTGTTCTTAATGTGTAATATAAAAGTATTTAAAGATGTAGCTGCAACTTACAAAAATACGAAAAATATCCACTCAGTCGTCCACTGTACGTAGATACATTCGGTGTGAAGAATGCTATGTGCACAGCACTAGCGCTTTTCTTCTAAAATATGACGCCGCTCCACACGTCTCTTGTCAACCTGATAACGAAGAAAATGCATACATAAGGGCACTCCAAAGTTATAAGATTGTGTAATTTTCAACAGTGTTCATAATGTGCAATATAAAAGTATTTAAAGATGTAGCTGCAACTTACAAAAATACGAAATATCCACTCAGTCATCCACTGTACGTAGATACATTCGGTGTGAAGAATGCTATGTGCACAGCACTAGCGCTTTTCTTCTAGAGTATGACGCCGCTCCACACCTCTTATGAACCTGCTAACGAAGAAAATGCATACATAAGAGCACTCCAAAGTCGTAAGATTGTGTAATTTTCAACAGTTTTCTTAATGTGTAATATAAAAGTATTTAAAGATGTAGCTGCAACTTACAAAAATACGAAATATCCACTCAGTCGTCCACTGTACGTAGATACATTCGGTGTGAAGAATGCTATGTGCACAGCACTAGCGCTTTTCTTCTAGAATATGACGCCGCTCCACACGTCTGTTGTCAACCTGCTAACGAAGAAAATGCATACATCAGAGCACTCCCAAGTCATAAGATTGTATAATTTTCAACAGTGTTCTTAATGTGTAATATAAAAGTATTTAAAGATGTAGCTGCAACTTCCAAAAATACGAAATATCCACTCAGTCGT
Organism: Schistocerca gregaria; assembly: GCF_023897955.1. NCBI lineage: Eukaryota > Metazoa > Arthropoda > Insecta > Orthoptera > Acrididae > Schistocerca > Schistocerca gregaria. The sequence continues at coordinate 251,785,129 of NC_064927.1, forward strand.
CCATTGTACGTAGATACATTCGGTGTGAAGAATGCTATGTGCACAGCACTAGCGCTTTTCTTCTAGAGTATGACGCCGCTCCACACCTCTTATGAACCTGCTAACGAAGAAAATGCATACATAAGAGCACTCCCAAGTCATAAGATTGTGTAATTTTCAACAGTGTTCTTAATGTGTAATATAAAAGTATTTAAAGGTGTAGCTGCAACTTATAAAAATACGAAATATCCACTCAGTCGTCCACTGTACGTAGATACATTTGGAGTGAAGAATGCTATGTGCACAGCACCAGCGCTTTTCTTCTAGAATATGTCGCCGCTCCCACACGTCTCTTGTCAACCAGCTAACGAAGAAAATGCATACATAAGAGCACTCCAAAGTCATATGATTGTGTAATTTTCAACAGTGTTCATAATGTGTCATATAAAAGTATTTAAAGATGTAGCTGCAACTTACAAAAATACGAAATATCCACTCAGTCGTCCATTGTACGTAGATACATTCGGTGTGAAGAATGCTATGTGCACAGCACTAGCGCTTTTCTTCTAGAGTATGACGCCGCTCCACACCTCTTATGAACCTGCTAACGAAGAAAATGTATACATAAGAGCACTCCCAAGTCATAAGATTGTGTAATTGTCAACAGTGTTCTTAATGTGTAATATAAAAGTATTTAAAGATGTAGCTGCAACTTACAAAAATACGAAATATGCACTCATTCGTCCACTGTACGTAGATGGATTCGGTGTGAAGAATGCTATGTGCACAGCACTAGCGCTATTCTTCTAGAATATGACGCCGCTCCACACGTCTCTTGTCAACCTGATAACGAAGAAAATGCATACATAAGGGTACTCCAAAGTCATAAGATTGTGTAATTTTCAACAGTGTTCATAATGTGTAATATAAAAATATTTAAAGATGTAGCTGCAACTTACAAAAATACGAAATATCCACTCAGTCGTCCACTGTACGTAGATACATTCGGTGTGAAGAATGATATGTGCACAGCACTATCGCTTTTCTTCTAGAATATGACGCCGCTCCACACGTCTCTTGTTAACCTGCTAACAAAGAAAATGAATATATCAGAGCACTCCAAAGTCATAAGATTGTGTAATTTTCAACAGTGTTCTTAATGTGTAATATAAAAATATTTAAAGATGTAGCTGCAACTTACAAAAATACGAAATATCCACTCAGTCGTCCACTGTACGTAGATACATTCGGTGTGAAGAATGCTATGTGCACAGCGCTAGCGCTTTTCTTCTAGAACATGACGCCGCTCCACACGTCCTTTGTCAACCTGCTAACGAAGAAAATGCATACATAAGAGCACTCCAAAATCATAAGATTGTGTAATTTTCAACAGTGTTCTTAATGTGTAATATAAAAGTATTTAAAGATGTAGCTGCAACTTACAAAAATACGAAATATCCACTCAGTCGTCCACTGTACGTAGATACATTCGGTGTGAAGAATGCTATGTGCACAGCACTAGCGCTTATCTTCTAGAATATGACGCCGCTCCACACGTCTCTTGTCAACCTGATAACGAAGAAAATGCATACATAAGGGCACTCCAAAGTTATAAGATTGTGTAATTTTCAACAGTGTTCATAATGTGTAATATAAAAGTATTTAAAGATGTATCTGCAACTTCCAAAAATACGAAATATCCACTCAGTCGTCCACTGTACGTAGATACATTCGGTGTGAAGAATCATATGTGCACAGCACTAGCGCTTTTCTTCTAGATTATGACGCCGCTCCACACGTCTGTTGTCAACCTGATAACGAAGAAAATGCATACATCAGAGCACTACAAAGTCATAAGATTCTGTAATTTTCAATAATGTTCTTAATGTGTAATATAAAAGTATTTAAAGATGTAGCTGCAACTTACAAAAATACGAAATATCCACTCAGTCGTCCACTGTACGTAGATACATTCGGTGTGAAGAATGCTATGTGCACAGCACTAGCGCTTTTCTTCTAGAATATGACGCCGCTCCACACGTCTGTTGTCAACCTGCTAACGAAGAAAATGCATACATAAGAGCACTCCAAAGTCATAAGGTTGTGTAATTTTCAAGAAGTGTTCATAATGTGTAATATAAAAGTATTTAAAGATGTAGCTGCAACTTACAAAAATACGAAATATCCACTCAGTCGTCCACTGTACGTAGATACATTCGGTGTCAAGAATGCTATGTGCACATCAGTAGCGCTTTTCTTCTTGATTATGTCGCCGCTCCCACACGTCTCTTGTCAACCTGATAACGAAGAAAATGCATACATAAGGGCACTCCAAAGTCATAAGATTGTGTAATTTTCAACAGTGTTCTTAATGTGTAATATAAAAGTATTTAAAAATGTAGCTGCAAGTTACAAAAATACGAAATATCCACTCAGTCGTCCACTGTAGGTAGATACATTCGGTGTCAAGAATGCTATGTGCACAGCAGTAGCGCTTTTCTTCTTGAATATGTCGCCGCCCCCACACGTCTCTTGTCAACCTGCTAACGAAGAAAATGCATACATAAGAGCATTCCAAAGTCATAAGATTGTGTAATTTTCTACAGTGTTCTTAATGTGTAATATAAAAGTATTTAAAGATTTAGCTGCAACTTATAAAAATACGAAATATCCACTCAGTCGTCCACTGTACGTAGATACATTTGGAGTGAAGAATGCTATGTGCACAGCACTAGCGCTTTTCTTCTAGAATATGTCGCCGCTCCCACACGTCTCTTGTCAACCTGCTAACGAAGAAAATGCATACATAAGAGCACTCCAAAGTCGTAAGATTGTGTAATTTTCAACAAGTGTTCATAATGTGTAATATAAAAGTATTTAAAGATGTAGCTGCAACTTACAAAAATACGAAATATCCACTCAGTCGTCCACTGTACGTAGATACATTCGGTGTGAAGAATGCTATGTGCACAGCACTAGCGCTTTTCTTCTAGAATATGACGCCGCTCCACACGTCTCTTGTCAACCTGCTAACGAAGAAAATGCATACATAAGAGCACTCCAAAGTCATAAGATTGTGTATTTTTCAACAGTGTTCTTAATGTGTAATATAAAAGTATTTAAAGATGTAGCTGCAACTTACAAAAATACGAAATATGCACTCATTCGTCCACTGTACGTTGATGGATTCGGTGTGAAGAATGCTATGTGCACAGCACTAGCGCTTTTCTTCTTGAATATGTCGCCGCCCCCACACGTCTCTTGTCAACCTGATAACGAAGAAAATGCATACGTAAGGGCACTCCAAAGTCATAAGATTGTGTAATTTTCAACAGTGTTCATAATGTGTAATATAAAAGTATTTAAAGATGTAGCTGCAACTTACAAAAATACGAAATATCCACTCAGTCGTCCACTGTACGTAGATACATTCGGTGTGAAGAATGCTATGTGCACAGCACTAGCGCTTTTCTTCTAGAATATGACGCCGCTCCACACGTCTGTTGTCAACCTGCTAACGAAGAAAATGCATACATAAGAGCACTCCAAAGTCATAAGATTGTGTATTTTTCAACAGTGTTCTTAATGTGTAATATAAAAGTATTTAAAGATGTAGCTGCAACTTACAAAAATACGAAAAATCCACTCAGTCGTCCACTGTACGTAGATACATTCGGTGTGAAGAATGCCATGTGCACAGCACTAGCGCTTATCTTCTAGAATATGACGCCGCTCCACACGTCTCTTGTCAACCTGATAACGAAGAAAATGCATACATAAGGGCACTCGAAAGTTATAAGATTGTGTAATTTTCAACAGTGTTCATAATGTGTAATATAAAAGTATTTAAAGATGTAGCTGCAACTTCCAAAAATACGAAATATCCACTCAGTCGTCCACTGTACGTAGATACATTCGGTGTGAAGAATGATATGTGCACAGCACTAGCGCTTTTCTTCTAGAATATGACGCCGCTCCACACGTCTGTTGTCAACCTGATAACGAAGAAAATGCATACATCAGAGCACTACAATGTCATAGGATTGTGTAATTTTCAATAGTGTTCTTAATGTGTAATATAAACGTATTTAAAGATGTAGCTGCAACTTATAAAAATACGAAATATCCACTCAGTCGTCCACTGTACGTAGATACATTTGGAGTGAAGAATGCTATGTGCACAGCACTAGCGCTTTTCTTCTAGAATATGTCGCCGCTCCCACACGTCTCTTGTCAACCTGCTAACGAAGAAAATGAATACATAAGAGCACTCCAAAGTCATAAGATTGTGTAATTTTCAACAAGTGTTCATAATGTGTAATATAAAAGTATTTAAAGATGTAGCTGCAACTTACAAAAATACGAAATATCCACTCAGTCGTCCACTGTACGTAGATACATTCGGTGTGAAGAATGCTATGTGCACAGCACTAGCGCTTTTCTTCTAGAATATGACGCCGCTCCACACGTCTGTTGTCAACCTGCTAACGAAGAAAATGCATACATAAGAGCACTCCAAAGTCATAAGATTGTGTATTTTTCAACAGTGTTCTTAATGTGTAATATAAAAGTATTTAAAGATGTAGCTGCAACTTACAAAAATACGAAATATCCACTCAGTCGTCCACTGTACGTAGATACATTCGGTGTCAAGAATGCTATGTGCACAGCACTAGCGCTTTTCTTCTAGAATATGACGCCGCTCCCACACGTCTCTTGTCAACCTGATAACGAAGAAAATGCATACATAAGGGCACTCCAAAGTCATAAGATTGTGTAATTTTCAACAGTGTTCTTAATGTGTAATATAAAAGTATTTAAAGATGTAGCTGCAAGTTACAAAAATACGAAATATCCACTCAGTCGTCCACTGTAGGTAGATACATTCGGTGTCAAGAATGCTATGTGCACAGCAGTAGCGCTTTTCTTCTTGAATATGTCGCCGCTCCCACACGTCTCTTGTCAACCTGATAACGAAGAAAATGCATACATAAGGGCACTCCAAAGTCATAAGATTGTGTAATTTTCAACAGTGTTCTTAATGTGTAATATAAAAGTATTTAAAGATGTAGCTGCAACTTACAAAAATACGAAATATCCACTCAGTCGTCCACTGTACGTAGATTCATTCGGTGTGAAGAATGCTATGTGCACAGCACTAGCGCTTTTCTTCTAGAATATGACGCCGATCCACACGTCTCTGGTCAAACTGCTAACGAAGAAAATGCATACATAAGAGCATTCCAAAGTCATAAGATTGTGTAATTTTCTACAGTGTTCTTAATGTGTAATATAAAAGTATTTAAAGATTTAGCTGCAACTTATAAAAATACGAAATATCCACTCAGTCGTCCACTGTACGTAGATACATTTGGAGTGAAGAATGCTATGTGCACAGCACTAGCGCTTTTCTTCTAGAATATGTCGCCGCTCCCACACGTCTCTTGTCAACCTGCTAACGAAGAAAATGCATACATAAGAGCACTCCAAAGTCATAAGATTGTGTAATTTTCAACAAGTGTTCATAAAGTGTAATATAAAAGTATTTAAAGATGTAGCTGCAACTTACAAAAATACGAAATATCCACTCAGTCGTCCACTGTACGTAGATACATTCGGTGTGAAGAATGCTATGTGCACAGCACTAGCGCTTTTCTTCTAGAATATGACGCCGCTCCACACGTCTCTTGTCAACCTGCTAACGAAGAAAATGCATACATAAGAGTACTCCAAAGTCATAAGATTGTGTATTTTTCAACAGTGTTCTTAATGTGTAATATAAAAGTATTTAAAGATGTAGCTGCAACTTACAAAAATACGAAATATCCACTAAGTCGTCCACTGTACGTAGATACATTCGGTGTCAAGAATGCTATGTGCACAGCAGTAGCGCTTTTCTTCTTGAATATGTCGCCGCTCCCACACGTCTCTTGTCAACCTGATAACGAAGAAAATGCATACATCACAGCACTCCAAAGTCATAAGATTGTGTAATTTTCAACAGTGTTCATAATGTGTAATATAAAAGTATTTAAAGATGTAGCTGCAACTTACAAAAATACGAAATATCCACTCAGTCGTCCACTGTACGTAGATACATTCGGTGTGAAGAATGCTATGTGCACAGCACTAGCGCTTTTCTTCTAGAATATGACGCCGCTCCACACGTCTGTTGTCAACCTGCTAACGAAGAAAATGCATACATAAGAGCACTCCAAAGTCATAAGATTGTGTATTTTTCAACAGTGTTCTTAATGTGTAATATAAAAGTATTTAAAGATGTAGCTGCAACTTACAAAAATACGAAAAATCCACTCAGTCGTCCACTGTACGTAGATACATTCGGTGTGAAGAATGCCATGTGCACAGCACTAGCGCTTATCTTCTAGAATATGACGCCGCTCCACACGTCTCTTGTCAACCTGATAACGAAGAAAATGCATACATAAGGGCACTCGAAAGTTATAAGATTGTGTAATTTTCAACAGTGTTCATAATGTGTAATATAAAAGTATTTAAAGATGTAGCTGCAACTTCCAAAAATACGAAATATCCACTCAGTCGTCCACTGTACGTAGATACATTCGGTGTGAAGAATGATATGTGCACAGCACTAGCGCTTTTCTTCTAGAATATGACGCCGCTCCACACGTCTGTTGTCAACCTGATAACGAAGAAAATGCATACATCAGAGCACTACAATGTCATAGGATTGTGTAATTTTCAATAGTGTTCTTAATGTGTAATATAAACGTATTTAAAGATGTAGCTGCAACTTATAAAAATACGAAATATCCACTCAGTCGTCCACTGTACGTAGATACATTTGGAGTGAAGAATGCTATGTGCACAGCACTAGCGCTTTTCTTCTAGAATATGTCGCCGCTCCCACACGTCTCTTGTCGACCTGCTAACGAAGAAAATGAATACATAAGAGCACTCCAAAGTCATAAGATTGTGTAATTTTCAACAAGTGTTCATAATGTGTAATATAAAAGTATTTAAAGATGTAGCTGCAACTTACAAAAATACGAAATATCCACTCAGTCGTCCACTGTACGTAGATACATTCGGTGTGAAGAATGCTATGTGCACAGCACTAGCGCTTTTCTTCTAGAATATGACGCCGCTCCACACGTCTGTTGTCAACCTGCTAACGAAGAAAATGCATACATAAGAGCACTCCAAAGTCATAAGATTGTGTATTTTTCAACAGTGTTCTTAATGTGTAATATAAAAGTATTTAAAGATGTAGCTGCAACTTACAAAAATACGAAATATCCACTCAGTCGTCCACTGTACGTAGATACATTCGGTGTCAAGAATGCTATGTGCACAGCACTAGCGCTTTTCTTCTAGAATATGACGCCGCTCCCACACGTCTCTTGTCAACCTGATAACGAAGAAAATGCATACATAAGGGCACTCCAAAGTCATAAGATTGTGTAATTTTCAACAGTGTTCTTAATGTGTAATATAAAAGTATTTAAAGATGTAGCTGCAAGTTACAAAAATACGAAATATCCACTCAGTCGTCCACTGTAGGTAGATACATTCGGTGTCAAGAATGCTATGTGCACAGCAGTAGCGCTTTTCTTCTTGAATATGTCGCCGCTCCCACACGTCTCTTGTCAACCTGATAACGAAGAAAATGCATACATAAGGGCACTCCAAAGTCATAAGATTGTGTAATTTTCAACAGTGTTCTTAATGTGTAATATAAAAGTATTTAAAGATGTAGCTGCAACTTACAAAAATACGAAATATCCACTCAGTCGTCCACTGTACGTAGATTCATTCGGTGTGAAGAATGCTATGTGCACAGCACTAGCGCTTTTCTTCTAGAATATGACGCCGATCCACACGTCTCTGGTCAAACTGCTAACGAAGAAAATGCATACATAAGAGCATTCCAAAGTCATAAGATTGTGTAATTTTCTACAGTGTTCTTAATGTGTAATATAAAAGTATTTAAAGATTTAGCTGCAACTTATAAAAATACGAAATATCCACTCAGTCGTCCACTGTACGTAGATACATTTGGAGTGAAGAATGCTATGTGCACAGCACTAGCGCTTTTCTTCTAGAATATGTCGCCGCTCCCACACGTCTCTTGTCAACCTGCTAACGAAGAAAATGCATACATAAGAGCACTCCAAAGTCATAAGATTGTGTAATTTTCAACAAGTGTTCATAAAGTGTAATATAAAAGTATTTAAAGATGTAGCTGCAACTTACAAAAATACGAAATATCCACTCAGTCGTCCACTGTACGTAGATACATTCGGTGTGAAGAATGCTATGTGCACAGCACTAGCGCTTTTCTTCTAGAATATGACGCCGCTCCACACGTCTCTTGTCAACCTGCTAACGAAGAAAATGCATACATAAGAGTACTCCAAAGTCATAAGATTGTGTATTTTTCAACAGTGTTCTTAATGTGTAATATAAAAGTATTTAAAGATGTAGCTGCAACTTACAAAAATACGAAATATCCACTAAGTCGTCCACTGTACGTAGATACATTCGGTGTCAAGAATGCTATGTGCACAGCAGTAGCGCTTTTCTTCTTGAATATGTCGCCGCTCCCACACGTCTCTTGTCAACCTGATAACGAAGAAAATGCATACATCACAGCACTCCAAAGTCATAAGATTGTGTAATTTTCAACAGTGTTCATAATGTGTAATGTAAAAGTATTTAAAGATGTAGCTGCAACTTACAAAAATACAAAATATCCACTCAGTCGTCCATTGTACGTAGATACATTCGGTGTGAAGAATGCTATGTGCACAGCAGTAGCGCTTTTCTTCTAGAGTATGACGCCGCTCCACACCTCTTATGAACCTGCTAACGAAGAAAATGCATACATAAGAGCACTCCAAAGTCATAAGATTGTGTAATTTTCAACAGTGTTCTTAATGTGTAATATAAAAGTATTTAAAGATGTAGCTGCAACTTACAAAAATACGAAATATCCACTCAGTCGTCCACTGTACATAGATGGACTCGGTGTGAAGAATGCTATGTGCACAGCACTAGCGCTTTTCTTCTAGAATATGACGCCGCTCCAGACGTCTCTTGTCAACCTGATAACGAAGAAAATGCATACATAAGGGCACTCCAAAGTCATAAGATTGTGTAATTTTCAACAGTGTTCATAATGTGTAATATACAAGTATTTAAAGATGTAGCTGCAACTTACAAAAATACGAAATATCCACTCGGTCGTCCACTGTACGTAGATACATTCGGTGTGAAGAATGATATGTGCACAGCACTATCGCTTTTCTTCTAGAATATGACGCCGCTCCACACGTCTCTTGTCAGCCTGCTAACAAAGAAAATGAATATATCAGAGCACTCCAAAGTCATAAGATTGTGTAATTTTCAACAGTGTTCTTAATGTGTAATATAAAAGTATTTAAAGATGTAGCTACAACTTACAAAAATACGAAATATCCACTCAGTCGTCCACTGTACGTAGATACATTCGGTGTGAAGAATGCTATGTGCACAGCGCTAGCGCTTTTCTTCTAGAACGTGACGCCGCTCCACACGTCTCTTGTCAACCTGCTAACGAAGAAAATGTATACATAAGAGCACTCCAAAGTCATACGATTGTGTAATTTTCAACAGTGTTCTTAATGTGTCATATAAAAGTATTTAAAGATGTAGCTGCAACTTACAAAAATACGAAATATCCACTCAGTCGTCCACTGTACGTAGATACATTCGGTGTGAAGAATGCTATGTGCACAGGACTAGCGCTTTTCTTCTGGAATATGTCGCCGCTCCCACACGTCTCTTGTCAACCTGTTAACGAAGAAAATGCATACATAAGAGCACTCCAAAGTCATAAGATTGTGTAATTTTCAACATAGTTCTTAATGTGTAATATAAAAGTATTTAAAGATGTAGCTGCAACTTACAAAAATACGAAATATCCACTCAGTCGTCCACTGTACGTAGATACATTCGGTGTGAAGAATGCTATGTGCACAGCACTAGCGCTTTTCTTCTGGAATATGTCGCCGCTCCCACACGTCTCTTGTCAACCTGCTAACGAAGAAAATGCATACATAAGAGCACTCCAAAGTCATAAGATTGTGTAATTTTCAACAGTGTTCTTAATGTGTAATATAAAAGTATTTAAAGATGTAGCTGCAACTTCCAAAAATACGAAATATCCACTCAGTCGTCCATTGTACGTAGATACATTCGGTGTGCAGAATGCTATGTGCACAGCACTAGCGCTTTTCTTCTAGAGTATGACGCCGCTCCACACCTCTTATGAACCTGCTAACGAAGAAAATGTATACATAAGAGCACTCCCAAGTCATAAGATTGTGTAATTGTCAACAGTGTTCTTAATGTGTAATATAAAAGTATTTAAAGATGTAGCTGCAACTTACAAAAATACGAAATATGCACTTATTCGTCCACTGTACGTAGATGGATTCGGTGTGAAGAATGCTATGTGCACAGCACTAGAGCTATTCTTCTAGAATATGACGCCGCTCCACACGTCTCTTGTCAACCTGATAACGAAGAAAATGCATACATAAGGGTACTCCAAAGTCATAAGATTGTGTATTTTTCAACAGTGTTCTTAATGTGTAATATAAAAGTATTTAAAGATGTAGCTGCAACTTACAAAAATACGAAATATCCACTCAGTCGTCCACTGTACGTAGATACATTCGGTGTCAAGAATGCTATGTGCACAGCACTAGCGCTTTTCTTCTAGAATATGACGCCGCTCCCACACGTCTCTTGTCAACCTGATAACGAAGAAAATGCATACATAAGGGCACTCCAAAGTCATAAGATTGTGTAATTTTCAACAGTGTTCTTAATGTGTAATATAAAAGTATTTAAAGATGTAGCTGCAAGTTACAAAAATACGAAATATCCACTCAGTCGTCCACTGTAGGTAGATACATTCGGTGTCAAGAATGCTATGTGCACAGCAGTAGCGCTTTTCTTCTTGAATATGTCGCCGCTCCCACACGTCTCTTGTCAACCTGATAACGAAGAAAATGCATACATAAGGGCACTCCAAAGTCATAAGATTGTGTAATTTTCAACAGTGTTCTTAATGTGTAATATAAAAGTATTTAAAGATGTAGCTGCAACTTACAAAAATACGAAATATCCACTCAGTCGTCCACTGTACGTAGATTCATTCGGTGTGAAGAATGCTATGTGCACAGCACTAGCGCTTTTCTTCTAGAATATGACGCCGATCCACACGTCTCTGGTCAAACTGCTAACGAAGAAAATGCATACATAAGAGCATTCCAAAGTCATAAGATTGTGTAATTTTCTACAGTGTTCTTAATGTGTAATATAAAAGTATTTAAAGATTTAGCTGCAACTTATAAAAATACGAAATATCCACTCAGTCGTCCACTGTACGTAGATACATTTGGAGTGAAGAATGCTATGTGCACAGCACTAGCGCTTTTCTTCTAGAATATGTCGCCGCTCCCACACGTCTCTTGTCAACCTGCTAACGAAGAAAATGCATACATAAGAGCACTCCAAAGTCATAAGATTGTGTAATTTTCAACAAGTGTTCATAAAGTGTAATATAAAAGTATTTAAAGATGTAGCTGCAACTTACAAAAATACGAAATATCCACTCAGTCGTCCACTGTACGTAGATACATTCGGTGTGAAGAATGCTATGTGCACAGCACTAGCGCTTTTCTTCTAGAATATGACGCCGCTCCACACGTCTCTTGTCAACCTGCTAACGAAGAAAATGCATACATAAGAGTACTCCAAAGTCATAAGATTGTGTATTTTTCAACAGTGTTCTTAATGTGTAATATAAAAGTATTTAAAGATGTAGCTGCAACTTACAAAAATACGAAATATCCACTAAGTCGTCCACTGTACGTAGATACATTCGGTGTCAAGAATGCTATGTGCACAGCAGTAGCGCTTTTCTTCTTGAATATGTCGCCGCTCCCACACGTCTCTTGTCAACCTGATAACGAAGAAAATGCATACATCACAGCACTCCAAAGTCATAAGATTGTGTAATTTTCAACAGTGTTCATAATGTGTAATGTAAAAGTATTTAAAGATGTAGCTGCAACTTACAAAAATACAAAATATCCACTCAGTCGTCCATTGTACGTAGATACATTCGGTGTGAAGAATGCTATGTGCACAGCAGTAGCGCTTTTCTTCTAGAGTATGACGCCGCTCCACACCTCTTATGAACCTGCTAACGAAGAAAATGCATACATAAGAGCACTCCAAAGTCATAAGATTGTGTAATTTTCAACAGTGTTCTTAATGTGTAATATAAAAGTATTTAAAGATGTAGCTGCAACTTACAAAAATACGAAATATCCACTCAGTCGTCCACTGTACATAGATGGACTCGGTGTGAAGAATGCTATGTGCACAGCACTAGCGCTTTTCTTCTAGAATATGACGCCGCTCCAGACGTCTCTTGTCAACCTGATAACGAAGAAAATGCATACATAAGGGCACTCCAAAGTCATAAGATTGTGTAATTTTCAACAGTGTTCATAATGTGTAATATACAAGTATTTAAAGATGTAGCTGCAACTTACAAAAATACGAAATATCCACTCGGTCGTCCACTGTACGTAGATACATTCGGTGTGAAGAATGATATGTGCACAGCACTATCGCTTTTCTTCTAGAATATGACGCCGCTCCACACGTCTCTTGTCAGCCTGCTAACAAAGAAAATGAATATATCAGAGCACTCCAAAGTCATAAGATTGTGTAATTTTCAACAGTGTTCTTAATGTGTAATATAAAAGTATTTAAAGATGTAGCTACAACTTACAAAAATACGAAATATCCACTCAGTCGTCCACTGTACGTAGATACATTCGGTGTGAAGAATGCTATGTGCACAGCGCTAGCGCTTTTCTTCTAGAACGTGACGCCGCTCCACACGTCTCTTGTCAACCTGCTAACGAAGAAAATGTATACATAAGAGCACTCCAAAGTCATACGATTGTGTAATTTTCAACAGTGTTCTTAATGTGTCATATAAAAGTATTTAAAGATGTAGCTGCAACTTACAAAAATACGAAATATCCACTCAGTCGTCCACTGTACGTAGATACATTCGGTGTGAAGAATGCTATGTGCACAGGACTAGCGCTTTTCTTCTGGAATATGTCGCCGCTCCCACACGTCTCTTGTCAACCTGTTAACGAAGAAAATGCATACATAAGAGCACTCCAAAGTCATAAGATTGTGTAATTTTCAACATAGTTTTTAATGTGTAATATAAAAGTATTTAAAGATGTAGCTGCAACTTACAAAAATACGAAATATCCACTCAGTCGTCCACTGTACGTAGATACATTCGGTGTGAAGAATGCTATGTGCACAGCACTAGCGCTTTTCTTCTGGAATATGTCGCCGCTCCCACACGTCTCTTGTCAACCTGCTAACGAAGAAAATGCATACATAAGAGCACTCCAAAGTCATAAGATTGTGTAATTTTCAACAGTGTTCTTAATGTGTAATATAAAAGTATTTAAAGATGTAGCTGCAACTTCCAAAAATACGAAATATCCACTCAGTCGTCCATTGTACGTAGATACATTCGGTGTGCAGAATGCTATGTGCACAGCACTAGCGCTTTTCTTCTAGAGTATGACGCCGCTCCACACCTCTTATGAACCTGCTAACGAAGAAAATGTATACATAAGAGCACTCCCAAGTCATAAGATTGTGTAATTGTCAACAGTGTTCTTAATGTGTAATATAAAAGTATTTAAAGATGTAGCTGCAACTTACAAAAATACGAAATATGCACTTATTCGTCCACTGTACGTAGATGGATTCGGTGTGAAGAATGCTATGTGCACAGCACTAGAGCTATTCTTCTAGAATATGACGCCGCTCCACACGTCTCTTGTCAACCTGATAACGAAGAAAATGCATACATAAGGGTACTCCAAAGTCATAAGATTGTGTAATTTTCAACAGTGTTCATAATGTGTAATATAAAAATATTTAAAGATGTAGCTGCAACTTACAAAAATACGAAATATCCACTCAGTCGTCCACTGTACGTAGATACATTCGGTGTGAAGAATGATATGTGCACAGCACTATCGCTTTTCTTCTAGAATATGACGCCGCTCCACACGTCTCTTGTTAACCTGCTAACAAAGAAAATGAATATATCAGAGCACTCCAAAGTCATAAGATTGTGTAATTTTCAACAGTGTTCTTAATGTGTAATATAAAAATATTTAAAGATGTAGCTGCAACTTACAAAAATACGAAATATCCACTCAGTCGTCCACTGTACGTAGATACATTCGGTGTGAAGAATGCTATGTGCACAGCGCTAGCGCTTTTCTTCTAGAACATGACGCCGCTCCACACGTCCCTTGTCAACCTGCTAACGAAGAAAATGCATACATAAGAGCACTCCAAAATCATAAGATTGTGTAATTTTCAACAGTGTTCTTAATGTGTAATATAAAAGTATTTAAAGATGTAGCTGCAACTTACAAAAATACGAAATATCCACTCAGTCGTCCACTGTACGTAGATACATTCGGTGTGAAGAATGCTATGTGCACAGCACTAGCGCTTATCTTCTAGAATATGACGCCGCTCCACACGTTTCTTGTCAACCTGATAACGAAGAAAATGCATACATAAGGGCACTCCAAAGTTATAAGATTGTGTAATTTTCAACAGTGTTCATAATGTGTAATATAAAAGTATTTAAAGATGTATCTGCAACTTCCAAAAATACGAAATATCCACTCAGTCGTCCACTGTACGTAGATACATTCGGTGTGAAGAATCATATGTGCACAGCACTAGCGCTTTTCTTCTAGAATATGACGCCGCTCCACACGTCTGTTGTCAACCTGATAACGAAGAAAATGCATACATCAGAGCACTACAAAGTCATAAGATTCTGTAATTTTCAATAATGTTCTTAATGTGTAATATAAAAGTATTTAAAGATGTAGCTGCAACTTATAAAAATACGAAATATCCACTCAGTCGTCCACTGTACGTAGATACATTTGGAGTGAAGAATGCTATGTGCACAGCACTAGCGCTTTTCTTCTAGAATATGTCGCCGCTCCCACGCGTCTCTTGTCAACCTGCTAACGAAGAAAATGCATACATAAGAGCACTCCAAAGTCATAAGATTGTGTAATTTTCAACAAGTGTTCATAATGTGTAATATAAAAGTATTTAAAGATGTAGCTGCAACTTACAAAAATACGAAATATCCACTCAGTCGTCCACTGTACGTAGATACATTCGGTGTGAAGAATGCTATGTGCACAGCACTAGCGCTTTTCTTCTAGAATATGACGCCGCTCCACACGTCTGTTGTCAACCTGCTAACGAAGAAAATGCATACATAAGAGCACTCCAAAGTCATAAGATTGTGTATTTTTCAACAGTGTTCTTAATGTGTAATATAAAAGTATTTAAAGATGTAGCTGCAACTTACAAAAATACGAAATATCCACTCAGTCGTCCACTGTACGTAGATACATTCGGTGTCAAGAATGCTATGTGCACAGCAGTAGCGCTTTTCTTCTTGAATATGTCGCCGCTCCCACACGTCTCTTGTCAACCTGATAACGAAGAAAATGCATACATAAGGGCACTCCAAAGTCATAAGATTGTGTAATTTTCAACAGTGTTCATAATGTGTAATATAAAAGTATTTAAAGATGTAGCTGCAAGTTACAAAAATACGAAATATCCACTCAGTCGTCCACTGTAGGTAGATACATTCGGTGTCAAGAATGCTATGTGCACAGCAGTAGCGCTTTTCTTCTTGAATATGTCGCCGCTCCCACACGTCTCTTGTCAACCTGATAACGAAGAAAATGCATACATAAGGGCACTCCAAAGACATAAGATTGTGTAATTTTCAACAGTGTTCTTAATGTGTAATATAAAAGTATTTAAAGATGTAGCTGCAACTTACAAAAATACGAAATATCCACTCAGTCGTCCACTGTACGTAGATTCATACGGTGTGAAGAATGCTATGTGCACAGCACTAGCGCTTTTCTTCTAGAATATGACGCCGCTCCACACGTCTCTTGTCAAACTGCTAACGAAGAAAATGCATACATAAGAGCACTCCAAAGTCATAAGATTGTGTAATTTTCTACAGTGTTCTTAATGTGTAATATAAAAGTATTTAAAGATTTAGCTGCAACTTATAAAAATACGAAATATCCACTCAGTCGTCCACTGTACGTAGATACATTTGGAGTGAAGAATGCTATGTGCACAGCACTAGCGCTTTTCTTCTAGAATATGTCGCCGCTCCCACACGTCTCTTGTCAACCTGCTAACGAAGAAAATGCATACATAAGAGCACTCCAAAGTCATAAGATTGTGTAATTTTCAACAAGTGTTCATAATGTGTAATATAAAAGTATTTAAAGATGTAGCTGCAACTTACAAAAATACGAAATATCCACTCAGACGTCCACTGTACGTAGATACATTCGGTGTGAAGAATGCTATGTGCACAGCACTAGCGCTTTTCTTCTAGAATATGACGCCGCTCCACACGTCAGTTGTCAACCTGCTAATGAAGAAAATGCATACATAAGAGCACTCCAAAGTCATAAGATTGTGTAATTTTCAACAGTGTTCTTAATGTGTAATATAAAAGTATTTAAAGATGTAGCTGCAACTTACAAAAATACGAAATATCCACTTAGTCGTCCACTGTACGTAGATACATTCGGTGTCAAGAATGCTATGTGCACAGCACTATCGCTTTTCTTCTAGAATATGACGCCGCTCCACACGTCTCTTGTCAACCTGCTAACAAAGAAAATGAATATATCAGAGCACTCCAAAGTCATAAGATTGTGTAATTTTCAACAGTGTTCTTAATGTGTAATATAAAAGTATTTAAAGATGTAGCTACAACTTACAAAAATACGAAATATCCACTCAGTCGTCCACTGTACGTAGATACATTCGGTGTGAAGAATGATATGTGCACAGCACTAGCGCTTTTCTTCTAGAATATGACGCCGCTCCACACGTCTGTTGTCAACCTGATAACGAAGAAAATGCATACATCAGAGCACTACAAAGTCATAAGATTGTGTAATTTTCAATAGTGTTCTTAATGTGTAATATAAAAGTATTTAAAGATGTAGCTGCAACTTACAAAAATACGAAATATCCACTCAGTCGTCCACTGTACGTAGATACATTCGGTGTGAAGAATGCTATGTGCACAGCACTAGCGCTTTTCTTCTAGAATATGACGCCGCTCCACACGTCTCTTGTCAACCTGCTAACGAAGAAAATGCATACATAAGAGTACTCCAAAGTCATAAGATTGTGTATTTTTCAACAGTGTTCTTAATGTGTAATATAAAAGTATTTAAAGATGTAGCTGCAACTTACAAAAATACGAAATATCCACTAAGTCGTCCACTGTACGTAGATACATTCGGTGTCAAGATTGCTATGTGCACAGCAGTAGCGCTTTTCTTCTTGAATATGTCGCCGCTCCCACACGTCTCTTGTCAACCTGATAACGAAGAAAATGCATACATCACAGCACTCCAAAGTCATAAGATTGTGTAATTTTCAACAGTGTTCATAATGTGTAATGTAAAAGTATTTAAAGATGTAGCTGCAACTTACAAAAATACAAAATATCCACTCAGTCGTCCATTGTACGTAGATACATTCGGTGTGAAGAATGCTATGTGCACAGCAGTAGCGCTTTTCTTCTAGAGTATGACGCCGCTCCACACCTCTTATGAACCTGCTAACGAAGAAAATGCATACATAAGAGCACTCCAAAGTCATAAGATTGTGTAATTTTCAACAGTGTTCTTAATGTGTAATATAAAAGTATTTAAAGATGTAGCTGCAACTTACAAAAATACGAAATATCCACTCAGTCGTCCACTGTACATAGATGGACTCGGTGTGAAGAATGCTATGTGCACAGCACTAGCGCTTTTCTTCTAGAATATGACGCCGCTCCAGACGTCTCTTGTCAACCTGATAACGAAGAAAATGCATACATAAGGGCACTCCAAAGTCATAAGATTGTGTAATTTTCAACAGTGTTCATAATGTGTAATATACAAGTATTTAAAGATGTAGCTGCAACTTACAAAAATACGAAATATCCACTCGGTCGTCCACTGTACGTAGATACATTCGGTGTGAAGAATGATATGTGCACAGCACTATCGCTTTTCTTCTAGAATATGACGCCGCTCCACACGTCTCTTGTCAGCCTGCTAACAAAGAAAATGAATATATCAGAGCACTCCAAAGTCATAAGATTGTGTAATTTTCAACAGTGTTCTTAATGTGTAATATAAAAGTATTTAAAGATGTAGCTACAACTTACAAAAATACGAAATATCCACTCAGTCGTCCACTGTACGTAGATACATTCGGTGTGAAGAATGCTATGTGCACAGCGCTAGCGCTTTTCTTCTAGAACGTGACGCCGCTCCACACGTCTCTTGTCAACCTGCTAACGAAGAAAATGCATACATAAGAGCACTCCAAAATCATAAGATTGTGTAATTTTCAACAGTGTTCTTAATGTGTAATATAAAAGTATTTAAAGATGTAGCTGCAACTTACAAAAATACGAAAAATATCCACTCAGTCGTCCACTGTACGTAGATACATTCGGTGTGAAGAATGCTATGTGCACAGCACTAGCGCTTTTCTTCTAAAATATGACGCCGCTCCACACGTCTCTTGTCAACCTGATAACGAAGAAAATGCATACATAAGGGCACTCCAAAGTTATAAGATTGTGTAATTTTCAACAGTGTTCATAATGTGCAATATAAAAGTATTTAAGGATGTAGCTGCAACTTACAAAAATACGAAATATCCACTCAGTCATCCACTGTACGTAGATACATTCGGTGTGAAGAATGCTATGTGCACAGCACTAGCGCTTTTCTTCTAGAGTATGACGCCGCTCCACACCTCTTATGAACCTGCTAACGAAGAAAATGCATACATAAGAGCACTCCAAAGTCGTAAGATTGTGTAATTTTCAACAGTTTTCTTAATGTGTAATATAAAAGTATTTAAAGATGTAGCTGCAACTTACAAAAATACGAAATATCCACTCAGTCGTCCACTGTACGTAGATACATTCGGTGTGAAGAATGCTATGTGCACAGCACTAGCGCTTTTCTTCTAGAATATGACGCCGCTCCACACGTCTGTTGTCAACCTGCTAACGAAGAAAATGCATACATCAGAGCACTCCCAAGTCATAAGATTGTATAATTTTCAACAGTGTTCTTAATGTGTAATATAAAAGTATTTAAAGATGTAGCTGCAACTTCCAAAAATACGAAATATCCACTCAGTCGTCCATTGTACGTAGATACATTCGGTGTGCAGAATGCTATGTGCACAGCACTAGCGCTTTTCTTCTAGAGTATGACGCCGCTCCACACCTCTTATGAACCTGCTAACGAAGAAAATGTATACATAAGAGCACTCCCAAGTCATAAGATTGTGTAATTGTCAACAGTGTTCTTAATGTGTAATATAAAAGTATTTAAAGATGTAGCTGCAACTTACAAAAATACGAAATATGCACTCATTCGTCCACTGTACGTAGATGGATTCGGTGTGAAGAATGCTATGTGCACAGCACTAGAGCTATTCTTCTAGAATATGACGCCGCTCCACACGTCTCTTGTCAACCTGATAACGAAGAAAATGCATACATAAGGGTACTCCAAAGTCATAAGATTGTGTAATTTTCAACAGTGTTCATAATGTGTAATATAAAAATATTTAAAGATGTAGCTGCAACTTACAAAAATACGAAATATCCACTCAGTCGTCCACTGTACGTAGATACATTCGGTGTGAAGAATGATATGTGCACAGCACTATCGCTTTTCTTCTAGAATATGACGCCGCTCCACACGTCTCTTGTTAACCTGCTAACAAAGAAAATGAATATATCAGAGCACTCCAAAGTCATAAGATTGTGTAATTTTCAACAGTGTTCTTAATGTGTAATATAAAAATATTTAAAGATGTAGCTGCAACTTACAAAAATACGAAATATCCACTCAGTCGTCCACTGTACGTAGATACATTCGGTGTGAAGAATGCTATGTGCACAGCGCTAGCGCTTTTCTTCTAGAACATGACGCCGCTCCACACGTCCCTTGTCAACCTGCTAACGAAGAAAATGCATACATAAGAGCACTCCAAAATCATAAGATTGTGTAATTTTCAACAGTGTTCTTAATGTGTAATATAAAAGTATTTAAAGATGTAGCTGCAACTTACAAAAATACGAAATATCCACTCAGTCGTCCACTGTACGTAGATACATTCGGTGTGAAGAATGCTATGTGCACAGCACTAGCGCTTATCTTCTAGAATATGACGCCGCTCCACACGTCTCTTGTCAACCTGATAACGAAGAAAATGCATACATAAGGGCACTCCAAAGTTATAAGATTGTGTAATTTTCAACAGTGTTCATAATGTGTAATATAAAAGTATTTAAAGATGTATCTGCAACTTCCAAAAATACGAAATATCCACTCAGTCGTCCACTGTACGTAGATACATTCGGTGTGAAGAATCATATGTGCACAGCACTAGCGCTTTTCTTCTAGAATATGACGCCGCTCCACATGTCTGTTGTCAACCTGATAACGAAGAAAATGCATACATCAGAGCACTACAAAGTCATAAGATTCTGTAATTTTCAATAATGTTCTTAATGTGTAATATAAAAGTATTTAAAGATGTAGCTGCAACTTATAAAAATACGAAATATCCACTCAGTCGTCCACTGTACGTAGATACATTTGGAGTGAAGAATGCTATGTGCACAGCACTAGCGCTTTTCTTCTAGAATATGTCGCCGCTCCCACGCGTCTCTTGTCAACCTGCTAACGAAGAAAATGCATACATAAGAGCACTCCAAAGTCATAAGATTGTGTAATTTTCAACAAGTGTTCATAATGTGTAATATAAAAGTATTTAAAGATGTAGCTGCAACTTACAAAAATACGAAATATCCACTCAGTCGTCCACTGTACGTAGATACATTCGGTGTGAAGAATGCTATGTGCACAGCACTAGCGCTTTTCTTCTAGAATATGACGCCGCTCCACACGTCTGTTGTCAACCTGCTAACGAAGAAAATGCATACATAAGAGCACTCCAAAGTCATAAGATTGTGTATTTTTCAACAGTGTTCTTAATGTGTAATATAAAAGTATTTAAAGATGTAGCTGCAACTTACAAAAATACGAAATATCCACTCAGTCGTCCACTGTACGTAGATACATTCGGTGTCAAGAATGCTATGTGCACAGCAGTAGCGCTTTTCTTCTTGAATATGTCGCCGCTCCCACACGTCTCTTGTCAACCTGATAACGAAGAAAATGCATACATAAGGGCACTCCAAAGTCATAAGATTGTGTAATTTTCAACAGTGTTCATAATGTGTAATATAAAAGTATTTAAAGATGTAGCTGCAAGTTACAAAAATACGAAATATCCACTCAGTCGTCCACTGTAGGTAGATACATTCGGTGTCAAGAATGCTATGTGCACAGCAGTAGCGCTTTTCTTCTTGAATATGTCGCCGCTCCCACACGTCTCTTGTCAACCTGATAACGAAGAAAATGCATACATAAGGGCACTCCAAAGACATAAGATTGTGTAATTTTCAACAGTGTTCTTAATGTGTAATATAAAAGTATTTAAAGATGTAGCTGCAACTTACAAAAATACGAAATATCCACTCAGTCGTCCACTGTACGTAGATTCATACGGTGTGAAGAATGCTATGTGCACAGCACTAGCGCTTTTCTTCTAGAATATGACGCCGCTCCACACGTCTCTTGTCAAACTGCTAACGAAGAAAATGCATACATAAGAGCACTCCAAAGTCATAAGATTGTGTAATTTTCTACAGTGTTCTTAATGTGTAATATAAAAGTATTTAAAGATTTAGCTGCAACTTATAAAAATACGAAATATCCACTCAGTCGTCCACTGTACGTAGATACATTTGGAGTGAAGAATGCTATGTGCACAGCACTAGCGCTTTTCTTCTAGAATATGTCGCCGCTCCCACACGTCTCTTGTCAACCTGCTAACGAAGAAAATGCATACATAAGAGCACTCCAAAGTCATAAGATTGTGTAATTTTCAACAAGTGTTCATAATGTGTAATATAAAAGTATTTAAAGATGTAGCTGCAACTTACAAAAATACGAAATATCCACTCAGACGTCCACTGTACGTAGATACATTCGGTGTGAAGAATGCTATGTGCACAGCACTAGCGCTTTTCTTCTAGAATATGACGCCGCTCCACACGTCAGTTGTCAACCTGCTAATGAAGAAATTGCATACATAAGAGCACTCCAAAGTCATAAGATTGTGTAATTTTCAACAGTGTTCTTAATGTGTAATATAAAAGTATTTAAAGATGTAGCTGCATTTTACAAAAATACGAAATATCCACTTAGTCGTCCACTGTACGTAGATACATTCGGTGTCAAGAATGCTATGTGCACAGCACTATCGCTTTTCTTCTAGAATATGACGCCGCTCCACACGTCTCTTGTCAACCTGCTAACAAAGAAAATGAATATATCAGAGCACTCCAAAGTCATAAGATTGTGTAATTTTCAACAGTGTTCTTAATGTGTAATATAAAAGTATTTAAAGATGTAGCTACAACTTACAAAAATACGAAATATCCACTCAGTCGTCCACTGTACGTAGATACATTCGGTGTGAAGAATGATATGTGCACAGCACTAGCGCTTTTCTTCTAGAATATGACGCCGCTCCACACGTCTGTTGTCAACCTGATAACGAAGAAAATGCATACATCAGAGCACTACAAAGTCATAAGATTGTGTAATTTTCAATAGTGTTCTTAATGTGTAATATAAAAGTATTTAAAGATGTAGCTGCTACTTATAAAAATACGAAATATCCACTCAGTCGTCCACTGTACGTAGATACATTTGGAGTGAAGAATGCTATGTGCACAGCACTAGCGCATTTCTTGTAGAATATGTCGCCGCTCCCACACGTCTCTTGTCAACCTGCTAACGAAGAAAATGCATAGATAAGAGCACTCCAAAGTGATAAGATTGTGTAATTTTCAACAAATGTTCATAATGTGTAATATAAAAGTATTTAAAGATGTAGCTGCAACTTACAAAAATACGAAATATCCACTCAGTCGTCCACTGTACGTAGATACATTCGGTGTGAAGAATGCTATGTGCACAGCACTAGCGCTTTTCTTCTAGAGTATGACGCCGCTCCACACCTCTTATGAACCTGCTAACGAAGAAAATGCATACATAAGAGCACTCCAAAGTCATAAGATTGTGTTATTTTCAACAAGTGTTCTTAATGTGTAATATAAAAGTATTTAAAGATGTAGCTGCAACTTACAAAAATACGAAATATCCACTCAGTCGTCCACTGTACGTAGATACATTCGGTGTGAAGAATGATATGTGCACAATACTAGCGCTTTTCTTCTAGAATATGACGCCGCTCCACACGTCTGTTGTCAACCTGCTAACGAAGAAAATGCATACATCAGAGCACTACAAAGTCATAAGATTGTGTAATTTTCAATAGTGTTCTTAATGTGTAATATAAAAGTATTTAAAGATGTAGCTGCAACTTACAAAAATACGAAATATCCACTCAGTCGTCCAATGTACGTAGATACATTCGGTGTGAAGAATGCTACGTGCACAGCACTAGCGCTTTTCTTCTAGAATATGACGCCGCTCCAAACGTCTCTTGTCAAACTGCTAACGAAGAAAATGCATACATAAGAGCACTCCAAGTCATAAGATTGTGTAATTTTCTACAGTGTTCTTAATGTGTAACATAAAAGTATTTAAAGATTTAGCTGCAACTTATAAAAATACGAAATATCCACTCAGTCGTCCACTGTACGTAGATACATTTGGAGTTAAGAATGCTATGTGCACAGCACTAGCGCTTTTCTTCTAGAATATGTCGCCGCTCCCACTCGTCTCTTGTCAACCAGCTAACGAAGAAAATGCATACATAAGAGCACTCCAAAGTCATATGATTGTGTAATTTTCAACAGTGTTCATAATGTGTAATATAAAAGTATTTAAAGATGTAGCTGCAACTTACAAAAATACGAAATATCCACTCAGTCGTCCACTGTACGTAGATACATTCGGTGTGAAGAATGCTATGTGCACAGCACTAGCGCTTTTCTTCTAGAGTATGACGCCGCTCCACACCTCTTATGAACCTGCTAACGAAGAAAATGCATACATAAGAGCACTCCAAAGTCATAAGATTGTGTAATTTTCAACAGTGTTCATAATGTGCAATATAAAAGTATTTAAAGATGTAGCTGCAACTTACAAAAATACGAAATATCCACTCAGTCGTCCACTGTACGTAGATACATTCGGTGTGAAGAATGATATGTGCACAGCACTAGCGCTTTTCTTCTAGAATATGACGCCGCTCCACACGTCTGTTGTCAACCTGCTACCGAAGAAAATGCATACATTAGAGCACTACAAAGTCATAAGTTTGTGTAATTTTCAATAGTGTTCTTAATGTGTAATATAAAAGTATTTAAAGATGTAGCTGCAACTTATAAAAATACGAAATATCCACTCAGTCGTCCACTGTACGTAGATACATTCGGAGTGAAGAATGCTATGTGCACAGCACTAGCGCTTTTCTTCTAGAATATGTCGCCGCTCCCACACGTCTCTTGTCAACCTGCTAACGAAGAAAATGCATACATAAGAGCACTCCAAAGTCATAAGATTGTGTAATTTTCAACAAGTGTTCATAATGTGTAATATAAAAGTATTTAAAGATGTAGCTGTAACTTACAAAAATTCGAAATATCCACTCAGTCGTACTCTGTACGTAGATACATTCGGTGTCAAGAATGCTATGTGCACAGCAGTAGCGCTTTTCTTCTTGAATATGTCGCCGCTCCCACACGTCTCTTGTCAACCTGATAACGAAGAAAATGCATACATAAGGGCACTCCAAAGTCATAAGATTGTGTAATTTTCAACAGTGTTCTTAATGTGTAATATAAAAGTATTTAAAGATGTAGCTGCAACTTACAAAAATACGAAATATCCACTCAGTCGTCCTCTGTACGTAGATACATTCGGTGTGAAGAATGCTATGTGCACAGCACTAGCGCTTTTCTTCTAGAATATGACGCCGCTCCACACGTCTCTTGTCAAACTGCTAACGAAACAAATGCATACATAAGAGCACTCCAAAGTCATAAGATTGTGTAATTTTCTACAGTGTTCTTAATGTGTAATATAAAAGTATTTAAAGATTTAGCTGCAACTTATAAAAATACGAAATATCCACTCAGTCGTCCACTGTACGTAGATACATTTGGAGTGAAGAATGCTATGTGCACAGCACTAGCGCTTTTCTTCTAGAATATGTCGCCGCTCCCACTCGTCTCTTGTCAACCTGCTAACGAAGAAAATGCATACATAAGAGCACTCCCAAGTCATAAGATTGTATAATTTTCAACAGTGTTCTTAATGTGTAATATAAAAGTATTTAAAGATGTAGCTGCAACTTACAAAAATACGAAATATCCACTCACTCGTCCACTGTACGTAGATACATTCGGTGTGAAGAATGCTATGTGCACAGCACTAGTGCTTTTCTTCTAGAATATGACGCCGCTCCACACGTCTCTTGTCAACCTGCTAACAAAGAAAATTCATACGTCAGAGCACTACAAAGTCATAAGATTGTGTAATTTTCAACAGTGTTCTTAATTTGTAATATAAAAGTATTTAAAGATGTAGCTGCAACATCCAAAAATACGAAATATCCACTCAGTCGTCCACTGTACGTAGATACATTCGGTGTGAAGAATGCTATGTGCACAGCACTAGCGCTTTTCTTCTAGAATATGACGCCGCTCCACTCGTCTCTTGTCAACCTGCTAACAAAGAAAATGCATACATCAGAGCACTACAAAGTCATATGATTGTGTAATTTTCAACAGTGTTCTTAATGTGTAATATAAAAGTATTTAAAGATGTAGCTGCAACTTACAAAAATACGAAATATCCACTCAGTCGTCCACTGTACGTAGATACATTCGGTGTGAAGAATGCTATGTGCACAGCACTAGCGCTTTTCTTCTAGAATATGACGCCGCTCCACACGTCTCTTGTCAACCTGCTAACGAAGAAAATGCATATATAAGAGCACTCCAAAGTCATAAGATTGTGTAGTTTTCAACAGTGTTCTTAATTTGTAAAATAAAAGTATTTAAAGATGTAGCTGCAACTTACAAAAATACGAAATATCCACTCAGTCGTCCAGTGTAAGTAGATACATTCGGTGTGAAGAATGCTATGTGCACAGCACTAACGCTTTTCTTCTAGAATATGACGCCGCTCCACACGTCTCTTGTCAACCTGATAACGAAGAAAATGCATACATAAGGGCACTCCAAAGTCATAAGATTGTGTAATTTTCAACAGTGTTCTTAATGTGTAATATAAAAGTATTTAAAAATGTAGCTGCAACTTACAAAAATACGAAATATCCACTCAGTCGTCCAATGTACGTAGATACATTCGGTGTGAAGAATGCTATGTGCACAGCACTAGCGCTTTTCTTCTAGAATATGACGCCGCTCCACACGTCTCTTGTCAAACTGCTAAAGAAGAGAATGCATACATAAGAGCACTCCAAAGTCATAAGATTGTGTAATTTTCAACAGTGTTCTTAATGTGTAATAGAAAAGTATTTAAACATGTAGCTGCAACTTATAAAAATACGAAATATCCACTCAGTCGTCCACTGTACGTAGATACATTCGGAGTGAAGAATGCCATGTGCACAGCACTAGCGCTTTATTTCTAGAATATGTCGCCGCTCCACACGTCTCTTGTCAACCTGCTAACGAAGAAAATGCATAGATAAGAGCACTCCAAAGTCATAAGATTGTGTAATTTTCGACAGTGTTCTTAATGTGTAATATAAAAGTATTTAAAGATGTAGCTGCAACTTACAAAAATACGAAATATCCACTCAGTCGTCCACTGTACGTAGATACATTCGGTGTGAAGAATGCTATGTGCACAGCACTAGCGCTTTTCTTCTAGAATATGACGCCGCTCCACACGTCTGTTGTCAACCTGCTAACGAAGAAAATGCAAACATCAGTGCACTCCAAAGTCATAAGATTGTGTAATTTTCAACAGTGTTCTTAATGTGTAATATAAAAGTATTTAAAGATGTAGCTGCAACTTACAAATATACGAAATATCCACTCAGTCGTCCACTGTACGTAGATACATTCGGAGTGAAGAATGCTATGTGCACAGCACTAGCGCTTTTCTTCTAGAACATGTCGCCGCTCCCACACGTCTCTTGTCAACCTGCTAACGAAGAAAATGCATACATAAGAGCACTCAAAGTTCTAAGATTGTGTAATTTTCAACAGTGTTCTTAATGTGTAATATAAAAGTATTTAAAGATGTAGCTGCAACTTACAAAAATACGAAATATCCACTCAGTCGTCCACTGTACGTAGATACATTCGGTGTGAAGAATGCAATGTGCACAGCACTAGCGCTTTTCTTCTAGAATATGTCGCCGCTCCCACACGTCTCTTGTCAACCTGCTAACGAAGAAAATGCATACATAAGAGCACTCCAAAGTCATAAGATTGTGTAATTTTCAACAGTGTTCTTAATGTGTAATATAAAAGTATTTAAAGATGTAGCTGCAACTTACAAAATTACGAAATATCCACTCAGTCGTCCACTGTACGTAGATACATTCGGTGTGAAGAATGCTATGTGCACAGCACTAGCGCTTTTTTTCTAGAATATGTCGCCGCTCCCACACGTCTCTTGTCAACCTGCTAACAAAGAAAATGCATACGTAAGAGCACTCCAAAGTCAATGATTGTGTAATTTTCAACAGTGTTCTTAATGTGTAATATAAAAGTATTTAAAGATGTAGCTGCAACTTACAAAAATACGAAATATCCACTCAGTCGTCCAATGTACGTAGATACATTCGGTGTGAAGAATGCTACGTGCACAGCACTAGCGCTTTTCTTCTAGAATATGACGCCGCTCCAAACGTCTCTTGTCAAACTGCTAACGAAGAAAATGCATACATAAGAGCACTCCAAGTCATAAGATTGTGTAATTTTCTACAGTGTTCTTAATGTGTAACATAAAAGTATTTAAAGATTTAGCTGCAACTTATAAAAATACGAAATATCCACTCAGTCGTCCACTGTACGTAGATACATTTGGAGTTAAGAATGCTATGTGCACAGCACTAGCGCTTTTCTTCTAGAATATGTCGCCGCTCCCACTCGTCTCTTGTCAACCAGCTAACGAAGAAAATGCATACATAAGAGCACTCCAAAGTCATATGATTGTGTAATTTTCAACAGTGTTCATAATGTGTAATATAAAAGTATTTAAAGATGTAGCTGCAACTTACAAAAATACGAAATATCCACTCAGTCGTCCACTGTACGTAGATACATTCGGTGTGAAGAATGCTATGTGCACAGCACTAGCGCTTTTCTTCTAGAGTATGACGCCGCTCCACACCTCTTATGAACCTGCTAACGAAGAAAATGCATACATAAGAGCACTCCAAAGTCATAAGATTGTGTAATTTTCAACAGTGTTCATAATGTGCAATATAAAAGTATTTAAAGATGTAGCTGCAACTTACAAAAATACGAAATATCCACTCAGTCGTCCACTGTACGTAGATACATTCGGTGTGAAGAATGATATGTGCACAGCACTAGCGCTTTTCTTCTAGAATATGACGCCGCTCCACACGTCTGTTGTCAACCTGCTACCGAAGAAAATGCATACATTAGAGCACTACAAAGTCATAAGTTTGTGTAATTTTCAATAGTGTTCTTAATGTGTAATATAAAAGTATTTAAAGATGTAGCTGCAACTTATAAAAATACGAAATATCCACTCAGTCGTCCACTGTACGTAGATACATTCGGAGTGAAGAATGCTATGTGCACAGCACTAGCGCTTTTCTTCTAGAATATGTCGCCGCTCCCACACGTCTCTTGTCAACCTGCTAACGAAGAAAATGCATACATAAGAGCACTCCAAAGTCATAAGATTGTGTAATTTTCAACAAGTGTTCATAATGTGTAATATAAAAGTATTTAAAGATGTAGCTGTAACTTACAAAAATTCGAAATATCCACTCAGTCGTACTCTGTACGTAGATACATTCGGTGTCAAGAATGCTATGTGCACAGCAGTAGCGCTTTTCTTCTTGAATATGTCGCCGCTCCCACACGTCTCTTGTCAACCTGATAACGAAGAAAATGCATACATAAGGGCACTCCAAAGTCATAAGATTGTGTAATTTTCAACAGTGTTCTTAATGTGTAATATAAAAGTATTTAAAGATGTAGCTGCAACTTACAAAAATACGAAATATCCACTCAGTCGTCCTCTGTACGTAGATACATTCGGTGTGAAGAATGCTATGTGCACAGCACTAGCGCTTTTCTTCTAGAATATGACGCCGCTCCACACGTCTCTTGTCAAACTGCTAACGAAACAAATGCATACATAAGAGCACTCCAAAGTCATAAGATTGTGTAATTTTCTACAGTGTTCTTAATGTGTAATATAAAAGTATTTAAAGATTTAGCTGCAACTTATAAAAATACGAAATATCCACTCAGTCGTCCACTGTACGTAGATACATTTGGAGTGAAGAATGCTATGTGCACAGCACTAGCGCTTTTCTTCTAGAATATGTCGCCGCTCCCACTCGTCTCTTGTCAACCTGCTAACGAAGAAAATGCATACATAAGAGCACTCCCAAGTCATAAGATTGTATAATTTTCAACAGTGTTCTTAATGTGTAATATAAAAGTATTTAAAGATGTAGCTGCAACTTACAAAAATACGAAATATCCACTCACTCGTCCACTGTACGTAGATACATTCGGTGTGAAGAATGCTATGTGCACAGCACTAGTGCTTTTCTTCTAGAATATGACGCCGCTCCACACGTCTCTTGTCAACCTGCTAACAAAGAAAATTCATACGTCAGAGCACTACAAAGTCATAAGATTGTGTAATTTTCAACAGTGTTCTTAATTTGTAATATAAAAGTATTTAAAGATGTAGCTGCAACATCCAAAAATACGAAATATCCACTCAGTCGTCCACTGTACGTAGATACATTCGGTGTGAAGAATGCTATGTGCACAGCACTAGCGCTTTTCTTCTAGAATATGACGCCGCTCCACTCGTCTCTTGTCAACCTGCTAACAAAGAAAATGCATACATCAGAGCACTACAAAGTCATATGATTGTGTAATTTTCAACAGTGTTCTTAATGTGTAATATAAAAGTATTTAAAGATGTAGCTGCAACTTACAAAAATACGAAATATCCACTCAGTCGTCCACTGTACGTAGATACATTCGGTGTGAAGAATGCTATGTGCACAGCACTAGCGCTTTTCTTCTAGAATATGACGCCGCTCCACACGTCTCTTGTCAACCTGCTAACGAAGAAAATGCATATATAAGAGCACTCCAAAGTCATAAGATTGTGTAGTTTTCAACAGTGTTCTTAATTTGTAAAATAAAAGTATTTAAAGATGTAGCTGCAACTTACAAAAATACGAAATATCCACTCAGTCGTCCAGTGTAAGTAGATACATTCGGTGTGAAGAATGCTATGTGCACAGCACTAACGCTTTTCTTCTAGAATATGACGCCGCTCCACACGTCTCTTGTCAACCTGATAACGAAGAAAATGCATACATAAGGGCACTCCAAAGTCATAAGATTGTGTAATTTTCAACAGTGTTCTTAATGTGTAATATAAAAGTATTTAAAAATGTAGCTGCAACTTACAAAAATACGAAATATCCACTCAGTCGTCCAATGTACGTAGATACATTCGGTGTGAAGAATGCTATGTGCACAGCACTAGCGCTTTTCTTCTAGAATATGACGCCGCTCCACACGTCTCTTGTCAAACTGCTAAAGAAGAGAATGCATACATAAGAGCACTCCAAAGTCATAAGATTGTGTAATTTTCAACAGTGTTCTTAATGTGTAATAGAAAAGTATTTAAACATGTAGCTGCAACTTATAAAAATACGAAATATCCACTCAGTCGTCCACTGTACGTAGATACATTCGGAGTGAAGAATGCCATGTGCACAGCACTAGCGCTTTATTTCTAGAATATGTCGCCGCTCCACACGTCTCTTGTCAACCTGCTAACGAAGAAATTGCATAGATAAGAGCACTCCAAAGTCATAAGATTGTGTAATTTTCGACAGTGTTCTTAATGTGTAATATAAAAGTATTTAAAGATGTAGCTGCAACTTACAAAAATACGAAATATCCACTCAGTCGTCCACTGTACGTAGATACATTCGGTGTGAAGAATGCTATGTGCACAGCACTAGCGCTTTTCTTCTAGAATATGACGCCGCTCCACACGTCTGTTGTCAACCTGCTAACGAAGAAAATGCAAACATCAGTGCACTCCAAAGTCATAAGATTGTGTAATTTTCAACAGTGTTCTTAATGTGTAATATAAAAGTATTTAAAGATGTAGCTGCAACTTACAAATATACGAAATATCCACTCAGTCGTCCACTGTACGTAGATACATTTGGAGTGAAGAATGCTATGTGCACAGCACTAGCGCTTTTCTTCTAGAACATGTCGCCGCTCCCACACGTCTCTTGTCAACCTGCTAACGAAGAAAATGCATACATAAGAGCACTCAAAGTTCTAAGATTGTGTAATTTTCAACAGTGTTCTTAATGTGTAATATAAAAGTATTTAAAGATGTAGCTGCAACTTACAAAAATACGAAATATCCACTCAGTCGTCCACTGTACGTAGATACATTCGGTGTGAAGAATGCAATGTGCACAGCACTAGCGCTTTTCTTCTAGAATATGTCGCCGCTCCCACACGTCTCTTGTCAACCTGCTAACGAAGAAAATGCATACATAAGAGCACTCCAAAGTCATAAGATTGTGTAATTTTCAACAGTGTTCTTAATGTGTAATATAAAAGTATTTAAAGATGTAGCTGCAACTTACAAAATTACGAAATATCCACTCAGTCGTCCACTGTACGTAGATACATTCGGTGTGAAGAATGCTATGTGCACAGCACTAGCGCTTTTTTTCTAGAATATGTCGCCGCTCCCACACGTCTCTTGTCAACCTGCTAACAAAGAAAATGCATACGTAAGAGCACTCCAAAGTCAATGATTGTGTAATTTTCAACAGTGTTCTTAATGTGTAATATAAAAGTATTTAAAGATGTAGCTGCAACTTACAAAATTACGAAATATCCACTCAGTCGTCCACTGTACGTAGATACATTCGGAGTGAAGAATGCTATGTGCACAGCACTAGCGCTTTTCTTCTAGAATATGACGCCGCTCCACACGTCTGTTGTCATCCTGCTAACGAAGAAAATGCATACATAAGTTCACTCCAAAATCATAAGATTGTGTAATTTTCAATAGTGTTCTTAATGTCTCATATAAGAGTATTTAAAGATGTAGCTGCAACTTACAAAAATACGAAATATCCACTCAGTCGTCCACTGTACGTAGATACATTCGGTGTGAAGAATGCTATGTGCACAGCACTAGCGCTTTTCTTCTAGAGTATGACGCCGCTCCACACCTCTCATGAACCTGCTAACGAAGAAAATGCATACGTAAGAGCACTCCAAAGTCAATGATTGTGTAATTTTCAACAGTGTTCTTAATGTGTAATATAAAAGTATTTAAAGATGTAGCTGCAACTTACAAAATTACGAAATATCCACTCAGTCGTCCACTGTACGTAGATACATTCGGAGTGAAGAATGCTATGTGCACAGCACTAGCGCTTTTCTTCTAGAATATGACGCCGCTCCACACGTCTGTTGTCAACCTGCTAACGAAGAAAATGCAAACATCAGTGCACTCCAAAGTCATAAGATTGTGTATTTTTCAACAGTGTTCTTAATGTGTAATATAAAAGTATTTAAAGATGTAGCTGCAACTTACAAAATTACGAAATATCCACTCAGTCGTACACTGTACGTAGATAGATTCGGTGTGAAGAATGCTATGTGCACAGCACTAGCGCTTTTCTTCTAGAATATGTCGCCGCTCTACACGTCTCTTGTCAACCTGCTAACGAAGAAAATGCATAAATAAGAGCACTCCAAAGTCATAAGATTGTGTAATTTTCAACAGTGTTCTTAATGTGTAATATAAAAGTATTTAAAGATGTAGCTGCAACTTACAAAAATACGAAATATCCACTCAGTCGTCCACTGTACGTAGATACATTTGGAGTGAAGAATGCTATGTGCACAGCACTAGCGCTTTTCTTCTAGAATATGTCGCCGCTCCCACACGTCTCTTGTCAACCTGCTAACGAAGAAAATGCATACATAAGAGCACTCAAAGTCCTAAGATTGTGTAATTTTCAACAGTGTTCTTAATGTGTAGTATAAAAGTATTTAAAGATGTAGCTGCAACTTACAAAATTACGAAATATCCACTCAGTCGTCCACTGTACGTAGATACATTCGGTGTGAAGAATGCTATGTGCACAGCACTAGCGCTTTTTTTCTAGAATATGTCGCCGCTCCCACACGTCTCTTGTCAACCTGCTAACGAAGAAAATGCATACATAAGAGCACTCCAAAGTCATAAGATTGTGTAATTTTCAACAGTGTTCTTAATGTGTAATATAAAGGTATTTAAAGATGTAGCTGCAACTTACAAAAATACGAAATATACACTCAGTCGTCCACTGTACGTAGATACATTCGGTGTGAAGAATGCTATGTGCACAGCACTAGCGCTTTTCTTCTAGAATATGACGCTGCTCCACACGTCTCTTGTCAACCTGATAACGAAGAAAATGCATACATCAGAGCACTCCAAAGTCATAAGATTGTGTAATTTTCAACAGTGTTCTTAATGTGTAATATAAAAGTATTTACAGATGTAGCTGCAACTTACAAAATTACGAAATATCCACTCAGTCGTCCATTGTACGTAGATACATTCGGTGTGAAGAATGCTATGTGCACAGCACTAGCGCTTTTCTTCTGGAATATGTCGCCGCTCCCACACGTCTCTTGTCAACCTGTTAACGAAGAAAATGCATACATCAGAGCACTCCAAAGTCATAAGATTGCGTAATTTTCAACAGTGTTCTTAATGTGTAATATAAAAGTATTTAAAGATGTAGCTGCAACTTACAAAAATACGAAATATCCACTCAGTCGTCCACTGTACGTAGATACATTCGGTGTGAAGAATGCTATGTGCACAGCACTAGCGCTTTTCTTCTGGAACATGTCGCCGCTCCCACACGTCTCTTGTCAACCTGCTAACGAAGAAAATGCATACATAAGAGCACTCCAAAGTCATAAGATTGTGTAATTTTCAACAGTGTTCTTAATGTGTAATATAAAAGTATATAAAGATGTAGCTGCAACTTACAAAAATACGAAATATCCACTCATTCGTCCACTGTACGTAGATACATTCGGTGTGAAGAATGCTATGTGCACAGCACTAGCGCTTTACTTCTAGAATATGTCGCCGCTCCCACACGTCTCTTGACAACCTGCTAACGAAGAAAATGCATACATAAGAGCACTCCAAAGTCATAAGATTGTGTAATTTTCAACAGTGTTCTTAATGTGTAATATAAAAGTATTTAAAGATGTAGCTGCAACTTACAAAAATACAAAATATCCACTCAGTCGTCCACTGTACGTAGATACATTCGGTGTGAAGAATGCTATGTGCACAGTACTAGCGCTCTTATTCTAGAATATGACGCCGCTACACACGTCTCTTGTCAACCTGCTGACGAAGAAAATGCATACATCAGAGCACTCCAAAGTCATAAGATTGTGTAATTTTCAACAGTGTTCTTAATGTGTAATATAAAAGTATTTAAAGATGTAGCTGAAACTTACAAAAATACGAAATATCCACTCAGTCGTCCACTGTACGTAGATACATTCGGTGTGAAGAATGCTATGTGCACAGCACTAGCGCTTTTCTTCTGGAATATGTCGCCGCTCCCACACGTCTCTTATCAACCTGCTAACGAAGAAAATGCATACATCAGAGCACTCCAAAGTCATAAGATTGTGTAATTTTCAACAGTGTTCTTAATGTGTAATATAAAAGTATTTAAAGATGTAGCTGCAACTTACAAAAATACGAAATATCCACTCAGTCGTCCAGTGTAAGTAGATACATTCGGTGTGAAGAATGCTATGTGCACAGCACTAACGCTTTTCTTCTAGAATATGACGCCGCTCCAAACGTCTCTTGTCAACCTGATAAGGAAGAAAATGCATACATAAGGGCACTCCAAAGTCATAAGATTGTGTAATTTTCAACAGTGTTCTTAATGTGTAATATAAAAGTATTTAAAAATGTAGCTGCAACTTACAAAAATACGAAATATCCACCCAGTCGTCCACTGTACGTAGATACATTAGGTGTGAAGAATGCTATGTGCACAGCACTAGCGCTTTACTTCTAGAATATGTCGCCGCTCCCACACGTCTCTTGTCAACCTGTTAACGAAGAAAATGCATACATAAGAGCACTCCAATGTCATGAGATTGTGTAGTTTTCAACAGTGTTCTTAATGTGTAATATAAAAGTATTTAAAGATGTAGCTGCAACTTACAAAAATACGAAATATCCACTCAGTCGTCCACTGTACGTAGATACATTCGGTGTGAAGAATGCTATGTGCACAGTACTAGCGCTCTTATTCTAGAATATGACGCCGCTCCACACGTCTCTTGTCAACCTGCTAACGAAGAAAATGCATACATCAGAGCACTCCAAAATCATAAGATTGTGTAATTTTCAACAGTGTTCTTAATGTGTCATATAAAAGTATTTAAAGATGTAGCTGCAACTTACAAAAATACGAAATATCCACTCAGTCGTCCACTGTACGTAGATACATTCAGTGTGAAGAAAGCTATGTGCACAGCACTAGCGCTTTTCTTCTGGAATATGTCGCCGCTCCCACACGTCTCTTATCAACCTGCTAACGAAGAAAATGCATACATCAGAGCACTCCAAAGTCATAAGATTGTGTAATTTTCAACAGTGTTCTTAATGTGTAATATAAAAGTATTTAAAGATATAGCTGCAACTTACAAAATTACGAAATATCCACTCAGTCGTCCACTGTACGTAGATACATTCGGTGTGAAGAATGCTATGTGCACAGCACTAGCGCTTTTCTTCTGGAATATGTGGCCGCTCCCACACGTCTCTTGTCAACCTGTTAACGAAGAAAATGCATACATAAGAGCACTCCAAAGTCATAAGATTGTGTAATTTTCAACAGTGTTCTTAATGTGTAATATAAAAGTATTTATAGATGTAGCTGCAACTTACAAAAATACGAAATATTCACTCAGTCGTCCACTGTACGTAGATACATTCGGTGTGAAGAATGCTATGTGCACAGCACTAGCGCTTTTCTTCTGGAACATGTCGCCGCTCCCACATGTCTCTTGTCAACCTGCTAACGAAGAAAATGCATACATAAGAGCACTCCAAAGTCATAAGATTGTGTAATTTTCAACAGTGTTCTTAATGTGTAATATAAAAGTATATAAAGATGTAGCTGCAACTTACAAAAATACGAAATATCCACTCAGTCGTCCACTGTACGTAGATACATTCGGTGTGAAGAATGCTATGTGCCCAGTACTAGCGCTCTTATTCTAGAATATGACGCCGCTCCACACGTCTCTTGTCAACCTGCTAACGAAGAAAATGCATACATCAGAGCACTCCAAAGTGATAAGATTGTGTAATTTTCAACAGTGTTCTTAATGTGTCATATAAAAGTATTTAAAGATGTAGCTGCAACTTACAAAAATACGAAATATCCACTCTGTCGTCCACTGTACGTAGATACATTCGGTGTGAAGAATGCTATGTGCACAGCACTAGCGCTTTTCTTCTGGAATATGTCGCCGGTCCCACACGTCTCTTGTCAACCTGCTAACGAAGAAAATGTATACATAAGAGCACTCCAAAGTCATACGATTGTGTAATTTTCAACAGTGTTCTTAATGTGTCATATAAAAGTATTTAAAGATGTAGCTGCAACTTACAAAAATACGAAATATCCACTCAGTCGTCCACTGTACGTAGATACATTCGGTGTGAAGAATGCTATGTGCACAGCACTAGCGCTTTTCTTCTGGAATATGTCGCCGCTCCCACACGTCTCTTGTCAACCTGTTAACGAAGAAAATGCATACATAAGAGCACTCCAAAGTCATAAGATTGTGTAATTTTCAACATAGTTCTTATTGTGTAATATAAAAGTATTTAAAGATGTAGCTGCAACTTACAAAAATACGAAATATCCACTCAGTCGTCCACTGTACGTAGATACATTCGGTGTGAAGAATGCTATGCGCACAGCACTAGCGCTTTTCTTCTGGAATATGTCGCCGCTCCCACACGTCTCTTGTCAACCTGCTAACGAAGAAAATGCATACATAAGAGCACTCCAAAGTCATAAGATTGTGTAATTTTCAACAGTGTTCTTAATGTGTAATATAAAAGTATATAAAGTTGTAGCTGCAACTTACAAAAATACGAAATATCCACTCATTCGTCCACTGTACGTAGATACATTCGGTGTCAAAAATGCTATGTGCACAGCACTAGCGCTTTTCTTCTAGAATATGTCGCCGCTCCCACACGTCTCTTGTCAACCTGCTAACGAAGAAAATGCATACATAAGAGCACTCCAAAGTCATAAGATTGTGTAATTTTCAACAATGTTCTTTATGTGTAATATAAAAGTATTTAAAGATGTAGCTGCAACTTACAAAAATTCGAAATATCCACTCAGTCGTCCACTGTACGTAGATACATTCGGTGTGAAGAATGCTATGTGCACAGCACTAGCGTTTTTCTTCTGGAACATGTCGCCGCTCCGACACGTCTCTTGTCAACCTGCTAACGAAGAAAATGCATACATATGAGCACTCCAAAGTCATAAGATTGTGTAATTTTCAACAGTGTTCTTAATGTGTAATATAAAAGTATATAAAGATGTAGCTACAACTTACAAAAATACGAAATATCCACTCAGTCGTCCACTGTACGTAGATACATTCGGTATGAAGAATGCTATGTGCACAGTACTAGCGCTCTTATTCTAGAATATGACGCCGCTCCACACGTCTCTTGTCAACCTGCTAACGAAGGAAATGCATACATCAGAGAACTCCAAAGTCATAAGATTGTGTAATTTTCAACAGAGTTCTTAATGTGTCATATAAAAGTATTTAAAGATGTAGCTGCAACTTACAAAATTACGAAATATCCACTCAGTCGTCCACTGTACGTAGATACATTCGGTGTGAAGAATGCTATGTGCACAGCACTAGCGCTTTTCTTCTGGAATATGTCGCCGCTCCCACACGTCTCTTGTCAACCTGCTAACGAAGAAAATGTATACATAAGAGCACTCCAAAGTCATACGATTGTGTAATTTTCAACAGTGTTCTTAATGTGTCATATAAAAGTATTTAAAGATGTAGCTGCAACTTACAAAAATACGAAATATCCACTCAGTCGTCCACTGTACGTAGATACATTCGGTGTGAAGAATGCTATGTGCACAGGAATAGCGCTTTTCTTCTGGAATATGTCGCCGCTCCCACACATCTCTTGTCAACCTGTTAACGAAGAAAATGCATACATAAGAGCACTCCAAAGTCAGAAGATTGTGTAATTTTCAACATAGTTCTTAATGTGTAATATAAAAGTATTTAAAGATGTAGCTGCAACTTACAAAATTACGAAATATCCACTCAGTCGTCCACTGTACGTAGATACATTCGGTGTAAAGAATGCTATGTGCACAGCACTAGCGCTTTTCTTCTGGAATATGTCGCCGCTCCCACACGTCTCTTGTCAACCTGCTAACGAAGAAAATGCATACATAAGAGCCCTCCAAAGTCATAAGATTGTGCAATTTTCAACAGTGTTCTTAATGTGTAATATAAAAGTATATAAAGTTGTAGCTGCAACTTACAAAAATACGAAATATCCCCTCATTCGACCACTGTACGTAGATACATTCGGTGTCAAAAATGCTATGTGCACAGCACTAGCGCTTTTCTTCTAGAATATGTCGCCGCTCCCACACGTCTCTTGTCAACCTGCTAACGAAGAAAATGCATACATCAGAGCACTCCAAAGTCATAAGACTGTGTAATTTTCAACAGTGTTCTTAATGTGTAATATAAAAGTATTTAAAGATGTAGCTGCAACTTACAAAAATACGAAATATCCACTCAGTCGTCCACTGTACGTAGATACATTCGGTATGAAGAATGCTATGTGCACAGTACTAGCGCTCTTATTCTAGAATATGACGCCGCTCCACACGTCTCTTGTCAACCTGCTAACGAAGAAAATGCATACATCAGAGCACTCCAAAGTCATAAGATTGTGTAATTTTCAACAGAGTTCTTAATGTGTCATATAAAAGTATTTAAAGATGTAGCTGCAACTTACAAAAATACGAAATATCCACTCAGTCGTCCACTGTATGTAGATACATTCGGTGTGAAGAATGCTATGTGCACAGCACTAGCGCTTTTCTTCTGGAATATGTCGCCGCTCCCACACGTCTCTTGTCAACCTGCTAACGAAGAAAATGTATACATAAGAGCACTCCAAAGTCATACGATTGTGTAATTTTCAACAGTGTTCTTAATGTGTCATATAAAAGTATTTAAAGATGTAGCTGCAACTTACAAAAATACGAAATATCCACTCAGTCGTCCACTGTACGTAGATACATTCGGTGTGAAGAATGCTATGTGCACAGGACTAGCGCTTTTCTTCTGGAATATGTCGCCGCTCCCACACGTCTCTTGTCAACCTGTTAACGAAGAAAATGCATACATAAGAGCACTCCAAAGTCATAAGATTGTGTAATTTTCAACATAGTTCTTAATGTGTTATATAAAAGTATTTAAAGATGTAGCTGCAACTTACAAAAATACGAAATATCCACTCAGTCGTCCACTGTACGTAGATACATTCGGTGTGAAGAATGCTATGTGCACAGCACTAGCGCTTTTCTTCTGGAATATGTCGCCGCCCCCACACGTCTCTTGTCAACCTGCTAACGAAGAAAATGCATACATAAGAGCACTCCAAAGTCATAAGATTGTGTTATTTTCAACAGTGTTCTTAATGTGTAATATAAAAGTATTTAAAGATGTAGCTGCAACTTACAAAAATACGAAATATCCACTCATTCGTCCATTGTACGTAGATACATTCGGTGTCAAAAATGCTATGTGCACAGCACTAGCGCTTTTCTTCTAGAATATGTCGCCGCTCCCACACGTCTCTTGTCAACCTGCTAACGAAGAAAATGCATACATCAGAGCACTCCAAAGTCATAAGATTGTGTAATTTTCAACAGTGTTCTTAATGTGTAATATAAAAGTATTTAAAGATGTAGCTGCAACGTACAAAAATACGAAATATCTACTCAGTCGTCCACCGTACGTAGATACATTCGGTGTGAAGAATGCTATGTGCACAGCACTAGCGCTTTTCTTCTGGAACATTTCGCCGCTCACACACGTCTCTTGTCAACCTGCTAACGAAGAAAATGCATACATATGAGCACTCCAAAGTCATAAGATTGTGCAATTTTCAACAGTGTTCTTAATGTGTAATATAAAAGTATATAAAAATGTAGCTACAACTTACAAAAATACGAAATATCCACTCAGTCGTCCACTGTACGTAGATACTTTCGGTATCAAGAATGCTATGTGCACAGCAATAGCGCTTTACTTCTAGAATATGTCGCCGCTCCCACACGTCTCTTGTCAACCTGCTAACGAAGAAAATGCATACATCAGAGCACTCCAAAGTCATAAGATTGTGTAATTTTCAACAGTGTTCTTAATGTGTCATATAAAAGTATTTAAAGATGTAGCTGCAACTTACAAAAATACGAAATATCCACTCAGTCGTCCACTGTACGTAGATACATTCGGTGTGAAGAATGCGATGTGCACAGCACTAGCCCTTTTCTTCTGGAACATGTCGCCGCTCCCACACGTCTCTTGTCAACCTGCTAACGAAGAAAATGTATATATAAGAGCACTCCAAAGTCATACGATTGTGTAATTTTCAACAGTGTTCTTAATGTGTCATATAAAAGTATTTAAAGATGTAGCTGCAACTTACAAAAACACGAAATATCCACTCAGTCGTCCACTGTACGTAGATACATTCGGTGTGAAGAATGCTATGTGCACAGCACTAGCGCTTTTATTCTGGAATATGTCGCCGCTCCCACACGTCCCTTGTCAACCCGTTAAAGAAGAAAATGCATACATAAGAGCACTCCAAAGTCATAAGATTGTGTAATTTTCAACATAGTTCTTAATGTGTAACATAAAAGTATTTAAAGATGTAGCTGCAACTTACAAAAATACGAAATATCCACTCAGTCGTCCACTGTACGTAGATACATTCGGTGTGAAGAATGCTATGTGCACAGCACTAGCGCTTTTCTTCTGGAATATGTCGCCGCTCCCACACGTCTCTTGTCAACCTGCTAACGAAGAAAATGCATACATAAGAGCACTCCAAAGTCATAAGATTGTGTAATTTTCAACAGTGTTCTTAATGTGTAATATTAAATTATATAAAGTTGTAGCTGCAACTTACAAAAATACGAAATATCCACTCATTCGTCCACTGTACGTAGATACATTCGGTGTCAAAAATGCTATGTGCACAGCACTAGCGCTTTTCTTCTAGTATATGTCGCCGCTCCCACACGTCTCTTGTCAACCTGCTAACGAAGAAAATGCATACATAAGAGCACTCCAAAGTCATAAGATTGTGTAATTTTCAACAGTGTTCTTAATGTGTAATGTAAAAGTATTTAAAGATGTAGCTGCAACTTACAAAAATACGAAATATCCACTCAGTCATCCACTGTACGTAGATACATTCGGTGTGAAGAATGCTATGTGCACAGCACTAGCGCTTTTCTTCAGGAACATGTCGCCGCTCCCACACGTCTCTTGTCAACCTGCTAACGAAGAAAATGCATACATATGAGCACTCCAAAGTCATAAGATTGTGTAATTTTCAACAGTGTTCTTAATGTGTAATATAAAAGTATATAAAGATGTAGCTACAACTTACAAAAATACGAAATATCCACTCAGTCGTCCACTGTACGTAGATACATTCGGTGTGAAGAATGCTATGTGCACAGCACTAGCGCTTTTCTTCTGGAATATGTCGCCGCTCACACACGTCTCTTGTCAACCTGCTAACGAAGAAAATGCATACATATGAGCACTCCAAAGTCATAAGATTGTGCAATTTTCAACAGTGTTCTTAATGTGTAATATAAAAGTATATAAAAATGTAGCTACAACTTACAAAAATACGAAATATCCACTCAGTCGTCCACTGTACGTAGATACTTTCGGTATCAAGAATGCTATGTGCACAGCAATAGCGCTTTACTTCTAGAATATGTCGCCGCTCCCACACGTCTCTTGTCAACCTGCTAACGAAGAAAATGCATACATCAGAGCACTCCAAAGTCATAAGATTGTGTAATTTTCAACAGTGTTCTTAATGTGTCATATAAAAGTATTTAAAGATGTAGCTGCAACTTACAAAAATACGAAATATCCACTCAGTCGTCCACTGTACGTAGATACATTCGGTGTGAAGAATGCGATGTGCACAGCACTAGCCCTTTTCTTCTGGAACATGTCGCCGCTCCCACACGTCTCTTGTCAACCTGCTAACGAAGAAAATGTATATATAAGAGCACTCCAAAGTCATACGATTGTGTAATTTTCAACAGTGTTCTTAATGTGTCATATAAAAGTATTTAAAGATGTAGCTGCAACTTACAAAAACACGAAATATCCACTCAGTCGTCCACTGTACGTAGATACATTCGGTGTGAAGAATGCTATGTGCACAGCACTAGCGCTTTTATTCTGGAATATGTCGCCGCTCCCACACGTCCCTTGTCAACCCGTTAAAGAAGAAAATGCATACATAAGAGCACTCCAAAGTCATAAGATTGTGTAATTTTCAACATAGTTCTTAATGTGTAACATAAAAGTATTTAAAGATGTAGCTGCAACTTACAAAAATACGAAATATCCACTCAGTCGTCCACTGTACGTAGATACATTCGGTGTGAAGAATGCTATGTGCACAGCACTAGCGCTTTTCTTCTGGAATATGTCGCCGCTCCCACACGTCTCTTGTCAACCTGCTAACGAAGAAAATGCATACATAAGAGCACTCCAAAGTCATAAGATTGTGTAATTTTCAACAGTGTTCTTAATGTGTAATATTAAATTATATAAAGTTGTAGCTGGAACTTACAAAAATACGAAATATCCACTCATTCGTCCACTGTACGTAGATACATTCGGTGTCAAAAATGCTATGTGCACAGCACTAGCGCTTTTCTTCTAGTATATGTCGCCGCTCCCACACGTCTCTTGTCAACCTGCTAACGAAGAAAATGCATACATAAGAGCACTCCAAAGTCATAAGATTGTGTAATTTTCAACAGTGTTCTTAATGTGTAATGTAAAAGTATTTAAAGATGTAGCTGCAACTTACAAAAATACGAAATATCCACTCAGTCATCCACTGTACGTAGATACATTCGGTGTGAAGAATGCTATGTGCACAGCACTAGCGCTTTTCTTCTGGAACATGTCGCCGCTCCCACACGTCTCTTGTCAACCTGCTAACGAAGAAAATGCATACATATGAGCACTCCAAAGTCATAAGATTGTGTAATTTTCAACAGTGTTCTTAATGTGTAATATAAAAGTATATAAAGATGTAGCTACAACTTACAAAAATACGAAATA
This sequence comes from Schistocerca gregaria, assembly GCF_023897955.1. Taxonomy (NCBI): domain Eukaryota; kingdom Metazoa; phylum Arthropoda; class Insecta; order Orthoptera; family Acrididae; genus Schistocerca; species Schistocerca gregaria. Next base: position 251,829,227 of record NC_064927.1, read on the forward strand.
TCCACTCAGTCGTCCACTGTACGTAGATACTTTCAGTATCAAGAATGCTATGTGCACAGCAATAGCGCTTTACTTCTAGAATATGTCGCCGCTCCCACACGTCTCTTGTCAACCTGCTAACGAAGAAAATGCATACATCACAACACTCCAAAGTCATAAGATTGTGTAATTTTCAACAGTGTTCTTAATGTGTAATATAAAATTATTTAAAGATGTAGCTGCAACTTACAAAAATACGAAATATCCACTCAGTCGTCCACTGTACGTAGATACATTCGGTGTGAAGAATGCTATGTGCACAGTACTAGCGCTCTTATTCTAGAATATGACGCCGCTCCACACGGCTCTTGTCAACCTGCTAACGAAGAAAATGCATACATCAGAGCACTCCAAAGTCATAAGATTGTGTAATTTTCAACAGTGTTCTTAATGTGTCATATAAAAGTATTTAAAGATGTAGCTGCAACTTACAAAAATACGAAATATCCACTCAGTCGTCCACTGTACGTAGATACATTCGGTGTGAAGAATGCTATGTGCACAGCACTAGCGCTTTTCTTCTGGAATATGTCGCCGCTCCCACACGTCTCTTGTCAACCTGCTAACGAAGAAAATGTATACATAAGAGCACTCCAAAGTCATACGATTGTGTAATTTTCAACAGTGTTCTTAATGTGTCATATAAATGTATTTAAAGATGTAGCTGCAACTTACAAAAATACGAAATATCCACTCAGTCGTCCACTGTACGTAGATACATTCGGTGTGAAGAATGCTATGTGCACAGGACTAGCGCTTTTCTTCTGGAATATGTCGCCGCTCCCACACGTCTCTTGTCAACCTGCTAACGAAGGAAATGCATACATCAGAGCACTCCAAACTCATAAGATTGTGTAATTTTCAACAGAGTTCTTAATGTGTCATATAAAAGTATTTAGAGATGTAGCTGCAACTTACAAAAATACGAAATATCCACTCAGTCGTCCACTGTACGTAGATACATTCGGTGTGAAGAATGCTATGTGCACAGCACTAGCGCTTTTCTTCTGGAATATGTCGCCGCTCCCACACGTCTCTTGTCAACCTGCTAACGAAGAAAATGTATACATAAGAGCACTCCAAAGTCATACGATTGTGTAATTTTCAACAGTGTTCTTAATGTGTCATATAAAAGTATTTAAAGATGTAGCTGCAACTTACAAAAATACGAAATATCCACTCAGTCGTCCACTGTACGTAGATACATTCGGTGTGAAGAATGCTATGTGCACAGGACTAGCGCTTTTCTTCTGGAATATGTCGCCGCTCCCACACGTCTCTTGTCAACCTGTTAACGAAGAAAATGCATACATAAGAGCACTCCAAAGTCAGAAGATTGTGTAATTTTCAACATAGTTCTTAATGTGTAATATAAAAGTATTTAAAGATGTAGCTGCAACTTACAAAAATACGAAATATCCACTCAGTCGTCCACTGTACGTAGATACATTCGGTGTGAAGAATGCTATGTGCACAGCACTAGCGCTTTTCTTCTGGAATATGTCGCCGCTCCCACACGTCTCTTGTCAACCTGCTAACGAAGAAAATGCATACATAAGAGCACTCCAAAGTCATAAGATTGTGCAATTTTCAACAGTGTTCTTAATGTGTAATATAAAAGTATATAAAGTTGTAGCTGCAACTTACAAAAATACGAAATATCCCCTCATTCGACCACTGTACGTAGATACATTCGGTGTCAAAAATGCTATGTGCACAGCACTAGCGCTTTTCTTCTAGAATATGTCGCCGCTCCCACACGTCTCTTGTCAACCTGCTAACGAAGAAAATGCATACATCAGAGCACTCCAAAGTCATAAGCCTGTGTAATTTTCAACAGTGTTCTTAATGTGTAATATAAAAGTATTTAAAGATGTAGCTGCAACTTACAAAAATACGAAATATCCACTCAGTCGTCCACTGTACGTAGATACATTCGGTATGAAGAATGCTATGTGCACAGTACTAGCGCTCTTATTCTAGAATATGACGCCGCTCCACACGTCTCTTGTCAACCTGCTAACGAAGAAAATGCATACATCAGAGCACTCCAAAGTCATAGGATTTTGTAATATTCAGCAGAGTTCTTAATGTGTCATATAAAAGTATTTAAAGATGTAGCTGCAACTTACAAAAATACGAAATATCCACTCAGTCGTCCACTGTACATAGATACATTCGGTGTGAAGAATGCTATGTGCACAGCACTAGCGCTTTTCTTCTGGAATATGTCGCCGCTCCCACACGTCTCTTGTCAACCTGCTAACGAAGAAAATGTATACATAAGAGCACTCCAAAGTCATACGATTGTGTAATTTTCAACAGTGTTCTTAATGTGTCACATAAAAGTATTTAAAGATGTAGCTGCAACTTACAAAAACACGAAATATCCACTCAGTCGTCCACTGTACGTAGATACATTCGGTGTGAAGAATGCTATGTGCACAGCACTAGCGCTTTTCTTCTGGAATATGTCGCCGCTCCCACACGTCCCTTGTCAACCCGTTAACGAAGAAAATGCATACATAAGAGCACTCCAAAGTCATAAGATTGTGTAATTTTCAACATAGTTCTTAATGTGTAATATAAAAGTATTTAAAGATGTAGCTGCAACTTACAAAAATACGAAATATCCACTCAGTCGTCCACTGTACGTAGATACATTCGGTGTGAAGAATGCTATGTGCACAGCACTAGCGCTTTTCTTCTGGAATATGTCGCCGCTCCCACACGTCTCTTGTCAACCTGCTAACGAAGAAAATGCATACATAAGAGCACTCCAAAGTCATAAGAGTGTGTAATTTTCAACAGTGTTCTTAATGTGTAATATTAAATTATATAAAGTTGTAGCTGCAACTTACAAAAATACGAAATATCCACTCATTCGTCCACTGTACGTAGATACATTCGGTGTCAAAAATGCTATGTGCACAGCACTAGCGCTTTTCTTCTAGAATATGTCGCCGCTCCCACACATCTCTTGTCAACCTGCTAACGAAGAAAATGCGTACATAAGAGCACTCCAAAGTCATAAGATTGTGTAATTTTCAACAGTGTTCTTAATGTGTAATGTAAAAGTATTTAAAGATGTAGCTGCAACTTACAAAAATACGAAATATCCACTCAGTCGTCCACTGTACGTAGATACATTCGGTGTGAAGAATGCTATGTGCACAGCACTAGCGCTTTTCTTCTGGAACATGTCGCCGCTCCCACACGTCTCTTGTCAACCTGCTAACGAAGAAAATGCATACATATGAGCACTCCAAAGTCATAAGATTGTGTAATTTTCAACAGTGTTCTTAATGTGTAATATAAAGGTATATAAAGATGTAGCTACAACTTACAAAAATACGAAATATCCACTCAGTCGTCCACTGTACGTAGATACTTTCGGTATCAAGAATGCTATGTGCACAGCAATAGCGCTTTACTTCTAGAATATGTCGCCGCTCCCACACGTCTCTTGTCAACCTGCTAACGAAGAAAATGCATACATCACAACACTCCAAAGTCATAAGATTGTGTAATTTTCAACAGTGTTCTTAATGTGTCATATAAAAGTATTTAAAGATGTAGCTGCAACTTACAAAAATACGAAATATCCACTCAGTCGTCCACTGTACGTAGATACATTCGGTGTGAAGAATGCTATGTGCACAGCACTAGCGCTTTTCTTCTGGAATATGTCGCCGCTCCCACACGTCTCTTGTCAACCTGCTAACGAAGAAAATGTATACATAAGAGCACTCCAAAGTCATACGATTGTGTAATTTTCAACAGTGTTCTTAATGTGTCATATAAAAGTATTTAAAGATGTAGCTGCAACTTACAAAAATACGAAATATCCACTCAGTCGTCCACTGTACGTAGATACATTCGGTGTGAAGAATGCTATGTGCACAGGACTAGCGCTTTTCTTCTGGAATATGTCGCCGCTCCCACACGTCTCTTGTCAACCTGCTAACGAAGAAAATGCATACATCACAGCACTCCAAAGTCATAAGATTGTGTAATTTTCAACAGTGTTCTTAATGTGTAATATAAAAGTATTTAAAGATGTAGCTGCAACTTACAAAAATACGAAATATCCACTCAGTCGTCCACTGTACGTAGATACATTCGGTGTGAAGAATGCTATGTGCACAGCACTAGCGCTTTTCTTCTGGAATATGTCGCCGCTCCCACACGTCTCTTGTCAACCTGCTAACGAAGAAAATGTATACATAAGAGCACTCCAAAGTCATACGATTGTGTAATTTTCAACAGTGTTCTTAATGTGTCATATAAAAGTATTTAAAGATGTAGCTGCAACTTACAAAAATACGAAATATCCACTCAGTCGTCCACTGTACGTAGATACATTCGGTGTGAAGAATGCTATGTGCACAGGACTAGCGCTTTTCTTCTGGAATATGTCGCCGCTCCCACACGTCTCTTGTCAACCTGTTAACGAAGAAAATGCATACATAAGAGCACTCCAAAGTCAGAAGATTGTGTAATTTTCAACATAGTTCTTAATGTGTAATATAAAAGTATTTAAAGATGTAGCTGCAACTTACAAAAATACGAAATATCCACTCAGTCGTCCACTGTACGTAGATACATTCGGTGTGAAGAATGCTATGTGCACAGCACTAGCGCTTTTCTTCTGGAATATGTCGCCGCTCCCACACGTCTCTTGTCAACCTGCTAACGAAGAAAATGCATACATAAGAGCACTCCAAAGTCATAAGATTGTGCAATTTTCAACAGTGTTCTTAATGTGTAATATAAAAGTATATAAAGTTGTAGCTGCAACTTACAAAAATACGAAATATCCCCTCATTCGACCACTGTACGTAGATACATTCGGTGTCAAAAATGCTATGTGCACAGCACTAGCGCTTTTCTTCTAGAATATGTCGCCGCTCCCACACGTCTCTTGTCAACCTGCTAACGAAGAAAATGCATACATCAGAGCACTCCAAAGTCATAAGACTGTGTAATTTTCAACAGTGTTCTTAATGTGTAATATAAAAGTATTTAAAGATGTAGCTGCAACTTACAAAAATACGAAATATCCACTCAGTCGTCCACTGTACGTAGATACATTCGGTATGAAGAATGCTATGTGCACAGTACTAGCGCTCTTATTCTAGAATATGACGCCGCTCCACACGTCTCTTGTCAACCTGCTAACGAAGAAAATGCATACATCAGAGCACTCCAAAGTCATAAGATTTTGTAATTTTCAGCAGAGTTCTTAATGTGTCATATAAAAGTATTTAAAGATGTAGCTGCAACTTACAAAAATACGAAATATCCACTCAGTCGTCCACTGTACGTAGATACATTCGGTGTGAAGAATGCTATGTGCACAGCACTAGCGCTTTTCTTCTGGAATATGTCGCCGCTCCCACACGTCTCTTGTCAACCTGCTAACGAAGAAAATGTATACATAAGAGCACTCCAAAGTCATACGATTGTGTAATTTTCAACAGTGTTCTTAATGTGTCATATAAAAGTATTTAAAGATGTAGCTGCAACTTACAAAAATACGAAATATCCACTCAGTCGTCCACTGTACGTAGATACATTCGGTGTGAAGAATGCTATGTGCACAGGACTAGCGCTTTTCTTCTGGAATATGTCGCCGCTCCCACACGTCTCTTGTCAACCTGTTAACGAAGAAAATGCATACATAAGAGCACTCCAAAGTCATAAGATTGTGTAATTTTCAACATAGTTCTTAATGTGTAATATAAAAGTATTTAAAGATGTAGCTGCAACTTACAAAAATACGAAATATCCACTCAGTCGTCCACTGTACGTAGATACATTCGGTGTGAAGAATGCTATGTGCACAGCACTAGCGCTTTTCTTCTGGAATATGTCGCTGCTCCCACACGTCTCTTGTCAACCTGCTAACGAAGAAAATGCATACATAAGAGCACTCCAAAGTCATAAGATTGTGTTATTTTCAACAGTGTTCTTAATGTGTAATATAAAAGTATTTAAAGATGTAGCTGCAACTTACAAAAATACGAAATATCCACTCATTCGTCCATTGTACGTAGATACATTCGGTGTCAAAAATGCTATGTGCACAGCACTAGCGCTTTTCTTCTAGAATATGTCGCCGCTCCCACACGTCTCTTGTCAACCTGCTAACGAAGAAAATGCATACATAAGAGCACTCCAAAGTCATAAGATTGTGTAATTTTCAACAGTGTTCTTAATGTGTAATATAAAAGTATTTAAAGATGTAGCTGCAACGTACAAAAATACGAAATATCTACTCAGTCGTCCACTGTACGTAGATACATTCGGTGTGAAGAATGCTATGTGCACAGCACTAGCGCTTTTCTTCTGGAACATGTCGCCGCTCCCACACGTCTCTTGTCAACCTGCTAACGAAGAAAATGCATACATATGAGCACTCCAAAGTCATAAGATTGTGTAATTTTTAACAGTGTTCTTAATGTGTAATATAAAAGTATATAAAGATGTAGCTACAACTTACAAAAATACGAAATATCCACTCAGTCGTCCACTGTACGTAGATACTTTCGGTATCAAGAATGCTATGTGCACAGCAATAGCGCTTTACTTCTAGAATATGTCGCCGCTCCCACACGTCTCTTGTCAACCTACTAACGAAGAAAATGCATACATCACAGCACTCCAAAGTCATAAGATTGTGTAATTTTCAACAGTGTTCTTAATGTGTAATATAAAAGTATTTAAAGATGTAGCTGCAACTTACAAAAATACGAAATATCCACTCAGTCGTCCACTGTACGTAGATACATTCGGTGTGAAGAATGCTATGTGCACAGTACTAGCGCTCTTATTCTAGAATATGACGCCGTTCCACACGTCTCTTGTCAACCTGCTAACGAAGAAAATGCATACATCAGAGCACTCCAAAGTCATAAGATTGTGTAATTTTCAACACTGTTCTTAATGTGTCATATAAAAGTATTTAAAGATGTAGCTGCAACTTACAAAAATACGAAATATCCACTCAGTCGTCCACTGTACGTAGATACATTCGGTGTGAAGAATGCGATGTGCACAGCACTAGCGCTTTTCTTCTGGAACATGTCGCCGCTCCCACACGTCTCTTGTCAACCTGCTAACGAAGAAAATGTATACATAAGAGCACTCCAAAGTCATACGATTGTGTAATTTTCAACAGTGTTCTTAATGTGTCATATAAAAGTATTTAAAGATGTAGCTGCAACTTACAAAAATACGAAATATCCACTCAGTCGTCTACTGTACGTAGATACATTCGGTGTGAAGAATGCTATGTGCACAGCACTAGCGCTTTTCTTCTGGAATATGTCGCCGCTCCCACACGTCCCTTGTCAACCCGTTAACGAAAAAAATGCATACATAAGAGCACTCCAAAGTCATAAGATTGTGTAATTTTCAACATAGTTCTTAATGTGTAATATAAAAGTATTTAAAGATGTAGCTGCAACTTACAAAAATACGAAATATCCACTCAGTCGTCCACTGTACGTAGATACATTCGGTGTGAAGAATGCTATGTGCACAGCACTAGCGCTTTTCTTCTGGAATATGTCGCCGCTCCCACACGTCTCTTGTCAACCTGCTAACGAAGAAAATGCATACATAAGAGCACTCCAAAGTCATAAGATTGTGTAATTTTCAACAGTGTTCTTAATGTGTAATATTAAATTATATAAAGTTGTAGCTGCAACTTACAAAAATACGAAATATCCACTCATTCGTCCACTGTACGTAGATACATTCGGTGTCAAAAATGCTATGTGCACAGCACTAGCGCTTTTCTTCTAGAATATGTCGCCGCTCCCACACGTCTCTTGTCAACCTGCTAACGAAGAAAATGCATACATAAGAGCACTCCAAAGTCATAAGATTGTGTAATTTTCAACAGTGTTCTTAATGTGTAATGTAAAAGTATTTAAAGATGTAGCTGCAACTTACAAAAATACGAAATATCCACTCAGTCGTCCACTGTACGTAGATACATTCGGTGTGAAGAATGCTATGTGCACAGCACTAGCGCTTTTCTTCTGGAACATGTCGCCGCTCCCACACGTCTCTTGTCAACTTGCTAACGAAGAAAATGCATACATATGAGCACTCCAAAGTCATAAGATTGTGTAATTTTCAACAGTGTTCTTAATGTGTAATATAAAAGTATATAAAGATGTAGCTACAACTTACAAAAATACGAAATATCCACTCAGTCGTCCACTGTACGTAGATACTTTCGGTATCAAGAATGCTATGTGCACAGCAATAGCGCTTTACTTCTAGAATATGTCGCCGCTCCCACACGTCTCTTGTCAACCTGCTAACGAAGAGAATGCATACATCACAGCACTCCAAAGTCATAAGATTGTGTAATTTTCAACAGTGTTCTTAATGTGTAATATAAAAGTATTTAAAGATGTAGCTGCAACTTACAAAAATACGAAATATCCACTCAGTCGTCCACTGTACGTAGATACATTCGGTGTGAAGAATGCTATGTGCACAGTACTAGCGCTCTTATTCTAGAATATGACGCCGCTCCACACGTCTCTTGTCAACCTGCTAACGAAGAAAATGCATACATCAGAGCACTCCAAAGTCATAAGATTGTGTAATTTTCAACAGTGTTCTTAATGTGTCATATAAAAGTATTTAAAGATGTAGCTGCAACTTACAAAAATACGAAATATCCCCTCATTCGTCCACTGTACGTAGATACATTCGGTGTCAAAAGTGCTATGTGCACAGCACTAGCGCTTTTCTTCTAGAATATGTCGCCGCTCCCACACGTCTCTTGTCAACCTGCTAACGAAGAAAATGCATACATAAGAGCACTCCAAAGTCATAAGATTGTGTAATTTTCAACAGTGTTCTTAATGTGTAATATAAAAGTATTTAAAGATGTAGCTGCAACTTACAAAAATACGAAATATCCACTCAGTCGTCCACTGTACGTAGATACATTCGGTGTGAAGAATGCTATGTGCACAGCACTAGCGCTTTTCTTCTGGAACATGTCGCCGCTCCCACACGTCTCTTGTCAACCTGCTAACGAAGAAAATGCATACATAAGTTCACTCCAAAATCATAAGATTGTGTAATTTTCAACAGTGTTCTTAATGTCTCATATAAAAGTATTTAAAGATGTAGCTGCAACTTACAAAGATACGAAATATCCACTCAGTCGTCCACTGTACGTAGATACATTCGGTGTGAAGAATGCTATGTGCACAGTACTAGCGCTCTTATTCTAGAATATGACGCCGCTCCACACGTCTCTTGTCAACCTGCTAACGAAGAAAATGCATACATCAGAGCACTCCAAAGTCAGAAGATTGTGTAATTTTCAACATAGTTCTTAATGTGTAATATAAAAGTATTTAAACATGTAGCTGCAACTTACAAAAATACGAAATATCCACTCAGTCGTCCACTGTACGTAGATACATTCGGTGTGAAGAATGCTATGTGCACAGCACTAGCGCTTTTCTTCTGGAATACGTCGCCGCTCCCACACGTCCCTTGTCAACCTGCTAACGAAGAAAATGCATACATAAGAGCACTCCAAAGTCATAAGATTGTGTAATTTTCAACAGTGTTCTTAATGTGTAATATAAAAGAATATAAAGTTGTAGCTGCAACTTACAAAAATACGAAATATGCCCTCATTCGTCCACTGTACGTAGATACATTCGGTGTCAAAAGTGCTATGTGCACAGCACTAGCGCTTTTCTTCTAGAATATGTCGCCGCTCCCACACGTCTCTTGTCAACCTGCTAACGAAGAAAATGCATACATAAGAGCACTCCAAAGTCATAAGATTGTGTAATTTTCAACAGTGTTCTTAATGTGTATTATAAAAGTATTTAAAGATGTAGCTGCAACTTACAAAAATACGAAATATCCACTCAGTCGTCCACTGTACGTAGATACATTCGGTGTGAAGAATGCTATGTGCACAGCACTAGCGCTTTTCTTCTGGAACATGTCGCCGCTCCCACACGTCTCTTGTCAACCTGCTAACGAAGAAAATGCATACATAAGTTCACTCCAAAATCATAAGATTGTGTAATTTTCAACAGTGTTCTTAATGTCTCATATAAAAGTATTTAAAGATGTAGCTGCAACTTACAAAGATACGAAATATCCACTCAGTCGTCCACTGTACGTAGATACATTCGGTGTGAAGAATGCTATGTGCACAGCACTAGCGCTTTTCTTCTAGAATATGACGCCGCTCCACACGTCTCTTGTCAACCTGCTAACGAAGAAAATGCATACATCAGAGCACTCCAAAGTCATAAGATTGTGTAATTTTCAACAGTGTTCTTAATGTGTAATATAAAAGTATTTAAAGATGTAGCTGCAACTTACAAAAATACGAAATATCCACTCAGTCGTCCACTGTACGTAGATACATTCGGTGTGAAGAGTGCTATGTGCACAGCACTAGCGCTTTTCTTCTGGAACATGTCGCCGCTCCCACACGTCTCTTGTCAACCTGTTAACGAAGAAAATGCATACATAAGAGCACTCCAAAGTCATAAGATTGTGTAATTTTCAACAGTGTTCTTAATGTGTAATATAAAAGTATTTAAAGATGTAGCTGCAACTTACAAAAATACGAAATATCCACTCAGTCGTCCACTGTACGTAGATACATTCGGTGTGAAGAATGCTATGTGCACAGCACTAGCGCTTTTCTTCTGGAATATGTCGCCGCTCCCACACGTCTCTTGTCAACCTGCTAACGAAGAAAATGCATACATAAGAGCACTCCAAAGTCATAAGATTGTGTAATTTTCAACAGTGTTCTTAATGTGTAATATAAAAGTATTTAAAGATGTAGCTGCAACTTACAAAAATACGACATATCCACTCAGTCGTCTACTGTACGTAGATACATTCGGTGTGAAGAATGCTATGTGCACAGCACTAGCGCTTTTCTTCTAGAATATGTCGCCGCTCCCACATGTCCCTTGTCAACCTGCTAACGAAGAAAATGCATACATAAGAGAACTCCAAAGTCATGAGATTGTGTAATTTTCAACAGTGTTCTTAATGTGTAATATAAAAGTATTTAAAGATGTAGCTGCAACTTACAAAAATACGAAATATATTCTCAGTCGTCCACTGTACGTAGATACATTCGGTGTGAACAATGCTATATGCACAGCACCAGCGCTTTTCTTCTGGAATATGTCGCCGCTCCCACACGTCTCTCGTCAACCTGTTAACGAAGAAAATGCATACATAAGAGCACTCCAAAGTCATAAGATTGTGTAATTTTCAACAGTGTTCTTAATGTGTAATATAAAAGTATTTAAAGATGTAGCTGCAACTTACAAAAATACGAAATATCCACTCAGTCGCCCACTGTACGTAGATACATTCGGTGTGAAGAATGCTATGTGCACAGCACTAGCGCTTTTCTTCTGGAATATGTCGCCGCTCCCACACGTCTCTTGTCAACCTGCTAACGAAGAAAATGCATACATAAGAGCACTCCAAAGTCATAAGATTGTGTAATTTTCAACAGTGTTCTTAATGTGTAATATAAAAGTATATAAAGATGTAGCTGCAACTTACAAAAATACGAAATATCCACTCAGTCGTCCACTGTACGTAGATACATTCTGTGTGAAGAATGCTATGTGCACGGCACTAGCGCTTTTCTTCTAGAATATGTCGCCGCTCCCACACGTCTCTTGTCAACCTGTTAACGAAGAAAATGCATACATAAGAGCACTCCAAAGTCATAAGGTTGTGTAATTTTCAACAGTGTTCTTAATGTATAATATAAAAGTATTTAAAGATGTAGCTGCAACTTACAAAAATACGAAATATCCACTCAGTCGTCTACTGTACGTAGATACATTCTGTTTGAAGAATGCTATGTGCACAGCACTAGCGCTTTTCTTCTGGAATATGTCGCCGCTCCCACACGTCTCTTGTCAACCTGTTAACGAAGGAAATGCATACATCAGAGCACTCCAAAGTCATAAGATTGTGTAATTTTCAACAGTGTTCTTAATGTGTAATATAAAAGTATATAAAGATGTAGCTGCAACTTACAAAAATACGAAATATCCACTCAGTCGTCCACTGTACGTAGATACATTCGGTGTGAAGAATGCTATGTGCACAGCACTAGCGCTTTTCTTCTAGAATATGTCGCCGCTCCCACACGTCTCTTGTCAACCTGCTAACGAAGAAAATGCATACATAAGAGCACTCCAAAGTCATAAGATTGTGTAATTTTCAACAGTGTTCTTAATGTGTCATATAAAAGTATTTAAAGATGTAGCTGCAACTTACAAAGATACGAAATATCCACTCAGTCGTCCACTGTACGTAGATACATTCGGTGTGAAGAATGCTATGTGCACAGCACTAGCGCTTTTCTTCTAGAATATGACGCCGCTCCACACGTCTGTTGTCAACCTGCTAACGAAGAAAATGCATACATAAGAGCACTCCAAAGTCATAAGATTGTGTAATTTTCAACAGTGTTCTTAATGTGTAATATAAAAGTATTTAAAGATGTAGCTGCAACTTACAAAAAAAAAGAAATATCCACTCAGTCGTCCACTGTACGTAGATATATTCGGTGTGAAGAATGCTATGTGCACAGCACTAGCGCTTTTCTTCTGGACTATGTCGCCGCTCCCACGCGTCTCTTGTCAACCTGCTAACGAAGAAAATGCATACATCAGAGCACTCCAAAGTCATAAGATTGTGTAATTTTCAACAGTGTTCTTAATGTGTAATATAAAAGTATTGAAAGATGTAGCTGCAACTTACAAAAATATGAAATATCCACTCAGTCGTCCACTGTACGTAGATACATTCGGTGTGAAGAATGCTATGTGCACAGCACTAGCGCTTTTCTTCTGGAATATGTCGCCGCTCCCACACGTCTGTTAACGAAGAAAATGCATACATAAGACCACTCCAAAGACATAAGGTAGTGTAATTTTCAACAGTGTTCTTAATGTGTAATATAAAAGTATTTAAAGATGTACCGGCAACTTACAAAAATACGAAATATCCACTCAGTCGTCCACTGTACGTAGATACATTCGGTGTCAAGAATGCTATGTGCACAGCACTAGCGCTTTTCTTCTAGAATATGTCGCCGCTCCCACACGTCTCTTGTCAACCTGCTAACGAAGAAAATGCATACATAAGAGCACTCCAAAGTCATAAGATTGTGTAATTTTCAACAGTGTTCTTAATGTGTAATATAAAAGTATTTAAAGATGTAGCTGCAACTTATAAAAATACGAAATATCCACTCAGTCGTCCACTGTACGTAGATACATTCTGTGTGAAGAATGCTATGTGCACGGCACTAGCGCTTTTCTTCTAGAATATGTCGCCGCTCCCACACGTCTCTTGTCAACCTGTTAACGAAGAAAATGCATACATAAGAGCACTCCAAAGTCATAAGGTTGTGTAATTTTCAACAGTGTTCTTAATGTATAATATAAAAGTATTTAAAGATGTAGCTGCAACTTACAAAAATACGAAATATCCACTCAGTCGTCTACTGTACGTAGATACATTCTGTTTGAAGAATGCTATGTGCACAGCACTAACGCTTTTCTTCTGGAATATGTCGCCGCTCCCACACGTCTCTTGTCAACCTGTTAACGAAGAAAATGCATACATCAGAGCACTCCAAAGTCATAAGATTGTGTAATTTTCAACAGTGTTCTTAATGTGTAATATAAAAGTATATAAAGATGTAGCTGCAACTTACAAAAATACGAAATATCCACTCAGTCGTCCACTGTACGTAGATACATTCGGTGTGAAGAATGCTATGTGCACAGCACTAGCGCTTTTCTTCTAGAATATGTCGCCGCTCCCACACGTCTCTTGTCAACCTGCTAACGAAGAAAATGCATACATAAGAGCACTCCAAAGTCATAAGATTGTGTAATTTTCAACAGTGTTCTTAATGTGAAATATTAAAGTATATAAAGATGTACCTGCAACTTACAAAAATACGAAATATCCACTCAGTCGTCCACTGTACGTAGATACATTCGGTGTCAAGAATGCTATGTGCACAGCACTAGCGCTTTTCTTCTAGAATATGTCGCCGCTTCCACACGTCTCTTGTCAACCTGCTAACGAAGAAAATGCATACATAAGAGCACTCCAAAGTCATAAGATTGTGTAATTTTCAACAGTGTTCTTAATGTGTAATATAAAAGTATTTAAAGATGTAGCTGCAACTTATAAAAATACGAAATATCCACTCTGTCGTCCAGTGTACGTAGATACATTCGGTGTGAAGAATGCTATGTGCACGGCACTAGCGCTTTTCTTCTAGGATACGTCGCCGCTCCCACACGTCTCTTGTCAACCTGTTCACGAAGAAAATGCATACATAAGAGCACTCCAAAGTCATAAGATTGTGTAATTTTCAACAGTGTTCTTAATGTGTAATATAAAAGTATTTAAAGATGTAGCTGCAACTTACAAAAATACGAAATATCCACTCAGTCGTCCACTGTACTTAGATACATTCGGTGTGAAGAATGCTATGTGCACAGCACTAGCGCTTTTCTTCTAGAATATGTCGCCGCTCCCACACGTCTCTTGTCAACCTGCTAACGAAGAAAATGCATACATAAGAGCACTCCAAAGTCATAAGATTGTGTAATTTTCAACAGTGTTCTTAATGTGTAATATAAAAGTATTTAAAGATGTAGCTGCAACTTACAAAAATACGAAATATCCACTCAGTCGTCCACTGTACGTAGATACATTCGGTGTGAAGAATGCTATGTGCAGAGCACTAGCGCTTTTCTTCTAGAATATGTCGCCGCTCCCACACGTCTCTTGTCAACCTGCTAACGAAGAAAATGCATACATAAGAACACTCCAAAGTCATATGATTGTGTAATTTTGAACAGTGTTCTTAATGTGTAATATAAAAGTATTTAAAGATGTAGCTGCAACTTACAAAAATACGAAATATCCACTCAGTCGTCCACTGTACGTAAATACATTCGGTGTTAATAATGCTATGTGCAAGGCACTAGCGCTTTTCTTCTAGAATATGACGCCGCTCCACACGTCTCTTGTCAACCTGCTAACGAAGAAAATGCATACATCAGAGCACTCCAAAGTCATAAGGTTGTGTAATTTTCAACAGTGTTCTTAACGTGTAATATAAAAGTATTTAAAGATGTAGCTGCAACTTACAAAAATACGAAATATCCACTCAGTCGTACACTGTACGTAGATACATTCGGTGTGAAGAATGCTATGTGCACAGCACTAACGCTTTTCTTCTGGAATATGTCGCCGCTCCCACACGTCTCTTGTCAACCTGTTAACGAAGAAAATGCATACATAAGAGCACTCCAAAGTCATAAGATTGTGTAATTTTCAACAGTGTTCTTAATGTGTAATATAAAAGTATTTAAAGATGTAGCTGCAACTTACAAAAATACGAAATATCCACTCAGTCGTCCACTGTACATAGATACATTCGGTGTGAAGAATGCTATGTGCACAGCACTAGCGCTTTTCTTCTAGAATATGACGCCGCTCCACACGTCTCTTGTCAACCTGCTAACGAAGAAAATGCATACATCAGAGCACTCCAAAGTCATAAGATTGTGTAATTGTCAACAGTGTTCTTAATGTGTAATATAAAAGTATTTAAAGATGTAGCTGCAACTTACAAAAATACGAAATATATACTCAGTCGTCCACTGTACGTAGATACATTCGGTGTGAACAATGCTATATGCACAGCACTAGCGCTTTTCTTCTGGAATATGTCGCCGCTCCCACACGTCTCTCGTCAACCTGTTAACGAAGAAAATGCATACATAAGAGCACTCCAAAGTCATAAGATTGTGTAATTTTCAACACTGTTCTTAATGTGTAATATAAAAGTATTTAAAGATGCAGCTGCAACTTACAAAAATACGAAATATCCACTCAGTCGTCCACTGTACGTAGATACATTCGGTGTGAAGAATGCTATGTGCACAGCACTAGCGCTTGTCTTCTAGAATATGTCGCCGCTCCCACACGTCTCTTTTCAACCTGCTAACGAAAAAAATGCATACATAAGAGCACTCCAAAGTCATAAGATTGTGTAATTTTCAACAGTGTTCTTAATGTGTCATATAAAAGTATTTAAAGATGTAGCTGCAACTTACAAAATTACGAAATATCCACTCAGTCGTCCACTGTACGTAGATACATTCGGTGTGAAGAATGCTAAGTGCACAGCACCAGCGCTTTTCTTCTAGAATATGTCGCCGCTCCCACACGTCTCTTGTCAACCTGCTAAAGAAGAAAATGCATACATAAGGCCACTCCAAAGTCATAAGATTGTGTAATTTTCAACAGTGTTCTTAATGTGTAATATAAACGTATTTAAAAATGTAGCTGCAACTTACAAAAATACGAAATATCCACTCAGTCGTCCACTGTACGTAGATACATTCGGTGTGAAACATGCTATGTGCACAGCACTACCGCTTGTCTTCTAGAATATGTCGCCGCTCTCACATGTCTCTTGTCAACCTGCTAACGAAGAAAATGCATACATAAGAGCACTCCAAAGTCATAAGATTGTGTAATTTTCAACAGTGTTCTTAATGTGTAATATAAATGTATTTAAAGATGTAGCTGCAACTTACAAAAATACGAAATATCCACTCAGTCGTCCACTGTACATAGATACATTCGGTGTGAAGAATGCTAAGTGCACAATACTAGCGCTTTTCTTCTAGAGTATGACGCCGCTCCACACCTCTTATCAACCTGCTAACGAAGAAAATGCGTACATAAGAGCACTCCAAAGTCATAAGATTGTGTAAATTTGAACAGTGTTCTTAATGTGTAATATAAAAGTATTTAAAGATGTAGCTGCAACTTACGAAAATACGAAATATCCACTCAGTCGTCCACTGTACGTAGATACAGTCGGTGTGAAGAATGCTATGTGCACAGCACTAGCGCTTTTCATCTAGAATATGACGCCGCTCCACACGTCTCTTGTCAACCTGCTAACGAGGAAAATGCATACATAAGAGCACTCCAAAGTCATAAGATTGTGTAATTTTCAACTGTGTTCTTAATGTGTAATATAAAAGTATTTAAAGATGTAGCTGCAACTTATAAAAATACGAAATATCTACTCAGTCGTCCACTGTACGTAGATACATTCGGTGTGAAGAATGCTATGTGCACAGCACTAGCGCTTTTCGTCTAGAATATGACGCCGCTCCACACGTCTCTTGTCAACCTGCTAACGAAGAAAATGCATACATAAGAGCACTCCAAAGTCATAAGATTGTGTAATTTTCAACAGTGTTCTTAATGTGTAATATAAAAGTATTGAAAGATGTAGCTGCAACTTATAAAAATACGAAATATCCACTCAGTCGTCCACTGTACGTAGATACATTCGGAGTGAAGAATGCTATGTGCACAGCACTAGCGCTTTTCTTCTAGACTATGTCGCCGCTCCCACAAGTCTCTTGTCAACCTGCTAACGAAGAAAATGCATACATAAGAGCACTCCAAAGTCATAAGATTGAGTAATTTTCAACAGTGTTCTTAATGTGTAATATAAAAGTATTTAAAGATATAGCTGCAACTTACTAAAATACGAAATATCCACTCAGTCGTCTACTGTACGTAGATACATTCGGTGTCAAGAATGCTATGTGCACAGCACTAGCGCTTTTCTTCTAGAGTATGACGCCACTCCACACCTCTTATCAACCTGCTAACGAAGAAAATGATACATAAGAGCACTCCAAAGTCATAAGATTGTGTAATTTTCAACTGTGTTCTTAATGTGTAATATAAAACTATTTAAAGATGTAGCTGCAACTTACAAAAATACCAAATATCCACTCAGTCGTCCACTGTACGTAGATACATTCGGTGTGAAGAATGCTATGTGCACAGCACTAGCGCTTTTCTTCTAGAGTATGACGCCGCTCCACACCTCTTATCAACCTGCTAACGAAGAAAATGCATACATAAGAGCACTCCAAAGTCATAAGATTATGTAATTTTCAACAGTGTTCTTAATGTGTAATATAAAAGTATTTAAAGATGTAGCTGCACCTTACAAAAATACGTAATATCCACTCAGTTGTCCACTGTACGTAGATACATTCGGTGTGAAGAATGCTATGTGCACAGCACTAGCGCTTTTCATCTAAAATATGACGCCGCTCCACATGTCTGTTGTCAACCTGCTAACGAAGAAAATGCATACATAAGAGCACCCCAAAGTCATAAGATTGTGTAATTTTCAACAGTGTTCTTAATGTGTAATATAAAAGTATTTAAAGATGTAGCTGCAACTTACAAAAATACGAAAAATCCACTCAGTCGTCCACTGTACGTAGATACATTCGGTGTGAAGAATGCTATGTGCACAGCACTAGCGCTTTTCTTCTAGAATATGACGCCGCTCCACACGTCTCTTGTCAACCTGCTAACGAAGAAAATGCATACATCAGAGCACTCCAAAGTCATAAGATTGTGTAATTTTCAACAGTGTTCTTAATGTGTAACATAAAAGTATTTAAAGATGTAGCTGCAACTTACAAAAAAACGAAATATCCTCTCAGTCGTCCACTGTACATAGATACATTCGGTGTGAAGAATGCTATGTGCACAGCACTAGCGCTTTTCTTCTAGAGTATGTCGCCGCTCCAAACCTCTTATCAACCTGCTAACGGAGAAAATGCATACATAAGAGCACTCCAAAGTCATAAGATTGTGTAATTTTCAACAGTGTTCTTAATGTGTAATGTAAAAGTATTTAAAGATGTAGCTGCAACTTACAAAAATACGAAATATCCACTCAGTCGTCCACTGTACGTAGATGCATTCGGTGTGAAGAATGCTATGTGCACAGCACTAGCGCTTTTCATCTGGAATATGTCGCCGCTCCCACACGTCTCTTGTCAATCTGCTAACGAAGAAAATGCATACATAAGAGCGCTCCAAAGTCATAAAATTGTGTAATTTTCAACAGTGTTCTTAATGTGTAATATAAAAGTATTTAAAGATGTAGCTGCAACTTATAAAAATACGAAATATCCACTCAGTCGTCCACTGTACGTAGATACATTCGGAGTGAAGAATGCTATGTGCACAGCACTAGCGCTTCTCTTCTAGACTATGTCGCCGCTCCCACAAGTCTCTTGTCAACCTGCTAACGAAGAAAATGCATACATAAGAGCACTCCAAAGTCATAAGATTGAGTAATTTTCAACAGTGTTCTTAATGTGTAATATAAAAGTATTTAAAGATATAGCTGCAACTTACTAAAATACGAAATATCCACTCAGTCGTCTACTGTACGTAGATACATTCGGTGTCAAGAATGCTATGTGCACAGCACTAGCGCTTTTCTTCTAGAGTATGACGCCGCTCCACACCTCTTATCAACCTGCTAACGAAGAAAATGATACATAAGAGCACTCCAAAGTCATAAGATTGTGTAATTTTCAACTGTGTTCTTAATGTGTAATATAAAAGTATTTAAAGATGTAGCTGCAACTTACAAAAATACCAAATATCCACTCAGTCGTCCACTGTACGTAGATACATTCGGTGTGAAGAATGCTATGTGCACAGCACTAGCGCTTTTCATCTGGAATATGTCGCCGCTCCCACACGTCTCTTGTCAATCTGCTAACGAAGAAAATGCATACATAAGAGCACTCCAAAGTCATAAGATTGTGTAATTTTCAACAGTGTTCTTAATGTGTAATATAAAAGTATTTAAAGATGTAGCTGCAACTTAAAAAAATACGAAATATCCACTCAGTCGTCCACTGAACGTAGATACATTCGGAGTGAAGAATGCTATGTGCACAGCACTAGCGCTTTTCTTCTAGACTATGTCGCCGCTCCCACAAGTTTCTTGTCAACCTGCTAACGAAGAAAATGCATACATAAGAGCACTCCAAAGTCATAAGATTGAGTAATTTTCAACAGTGTTCTTAATGTGTAATACAAAAGTATTTAAAGATATAGCTGCAACTTACTAAAATACGAAATATCCACTCAGTCGTCTACTGTACGTAGATACATTCGGTGTCAAGAATGCTATGTGCACAGCACTAGCGCTTTTCTTCTAGAGTATGACGCCGCTCCACACCTCCTATCAACCTGCTAACGAAGAAAATGATACATAAGAGCACTCCAAAGTCATAAGATTGTGTAATTTTCAACTGTGTTCTTAATGTGTAATATAAAAGTATTTAAAGATGTAGCTGCAACTTACAAAAATACCAAATATCCACTCAGTCGTCCACTGTACGTAGATACATTCGGTGTGCAGAATGCTATGTGCACAGCACTAGCGCTTTTCATCTAGAATATGACGCCGCTCCACATGTCTGTTGTCAACCTGCTAACGAAGAAAATGCATACATAAGAGCACTCCAAAGTCATAAGATTGTGTAATTTTCAACAGTGTTCTTAATGTGTAATATAAAAGTTTTTAAAGATGTAGGTGCAACTTGCAAAAAAACGAAATATCCACTCAGTCGTCCACTGTACGTAGATACATTCGGTGTGAAGAATGCTATGTGCACAGCACTAGCGCTTTTCTTCTAGAGTATGACGCCGCTCCAAACCTCTTATCAACCTGCTAACGGAGAAAATGCATACATAAGAGCACTCCAAAGTCATAAGATTGTGTAATTTTCAACAGTGTTCTTAATGTGTAATATAAAAGTATTTAAAGATGTAGCTGCAACTTACAAAAATACGAAATATCCACTCAGTCGTCCACTGTACGTAGATACATTCTGTGTGAAGAATGCTATGTGCACAACACTAGCGCCTTTCTTCTAGAATATGACGCCGCTCCACACGTCTCT
Organism: Schistocerca gregaria; assembly: GCF_023897955.1. Lineage (NCBI taxonomy): Eukaryota > Metazoa > Arthropoda > Insecta > Orthoptera > Acrididae > Schistocerca > Schistocerca gregaria. The sequence goes on from NC_064927.1 coordinate 251,850,181, forward strand.
TGTCAACCTGCTAACGAAGAAAATGCATACATAAGAGCATTCCAAAGTCATACGATTGTGTAATTTTCAACAGTGTTCTTAATGTGTTATATAAAAGTATTTAAAGATAAAGCTGCAACTTACAAAAATACGTAATATCCACTCAGTCGTCCACTGTACGTAGATACATTCGGTGTGAAGAATGCTATGTGCACAGCACTAGCGCTTTTCTTCTGGAATATGTCGCCGCTCCCACACGTCTCTTGTCAACCTGCTAACAAAGAAAATGCATACATAAGAGCACTCCAAAGTCATAAGATTGTGTAATTTTCAACAGTGTTCTTAATGTGTAATATAACAGTATTTAAAGATGTAGCTGCAACTTACAAAAATACGAAATATCCACTCAGTCGTCCACTGTACGTAGATACATTCGGTGTGAAGAATCCTTTGTGCACTGCACTAGCGCTTTTCTTCTAGAATATGACGCAGCTCCACACGTCTGTTGTCAACCTGCTAACGAAGAAAATGCATACATAAGAGCACTCCAAAGTCATAAGATTGTGTAATTTTCAACTGTGTTCTTAATGTGTAATATAAAAGTATTTAAAGATGTAGCTGCAACTTACAAAAATACCAAATATCCACTCAGTCGTCCACTGTACGTAGATACATTCGGTGTGAAGAATGCTATGTGCACAGCACTAGCGCTTTTCTTCTGGAATATGTCGCCGCTCCCACACGTCTCTTGTCAACCTGCTAACAAAGAAAATGCATACATAAGAGCACTCCAAAGTCATAAGATTGTGTAATTTTCAACAGTGTTCTTAATGTGTAATATAAAAGTATTTAAAGATGTAGCTGCAACTTACAAAAATACGAAATAACCACTCAGTCGTCCACTGTACGTAGATACATTCGGTGTGAAGAATGCTATGTGCACAGCACTAGCGCTTTTCATCTAGAATATGACGCCGCTCCACATGTCTGTTGTCAACCTGCTAACGAAGAAAATGCATACATAAGAGCACTCCAAAGTCATAAGATTGTGTAATTTTCAACAGTGTTCTTAATGTGTAATATAAAAGTATTTAAAGATGTAGCTGCAACTTGCAAAAAAACGAAATATCCACTCAGTCGTCCACTGTACGTAGATACATTCGGTGTGAAGAATGCTATGTGCACAGCACTAGCGCTTTTCTTCTAGAGTATGACGCCGCTCCAAACCTCTTATCAACCTGCTAACGGAGAAAATGCATACATAAGAGCACTCCAAAGTCATAAGATTGTGTAATTTTCAACACTGTTCTTAATGTGTAATGTAAAAGTATTTAAAGATGTAGCTGCAACTTACAAAAAAACGAAATATCCACTCAGTCGTCCACTGTACGTAGATACATTCGGTGTGAAGAATCCTTTGTGCACTGCACTAGCGCTTTTCTTCTAGAATATGACGCAGCTCCACATGTCTGTTGTCAACCTGCTAACGAAGAAAATGCATACATAAGAGCACTCCAAAGTCATAAGATAGTGTAATTTCAACTGTGTTCTTAATGTGTAATATAAAAGTATTTAAAGATGTAGCTGCAACTTACAAAAATACGAAATATCCACTCAGTCGTCCACTGTACGTAGATACATTCGGTGTGAAGAATGCTATGTGCACAGCACTAGCGCTTTTCTTCTGGAATATGTCGCCGCTCCCACACGTCTCTTGTCAACCTGCTAACAAAGAAAATGCATACATAAGAGCACTCCAAAGTCATAAGATTGTGTAATTTTCAACAGTGTTCTTAATGTGTAATATAAAAGTATTTAAAGATGTAGCTGCAACTTACAAAAATACGAAATAACCACTCAGTCGTCCAATGTACGTAGATACTTTCGGTGTGAAGAATGCTATGTGCACAGCACTAGCGCTTTTCTTCTAGAATATGACGCCGCTCCACACGTCTGTTGTCAACCTGCTAACGAAGAAAATGCATACATCAGAGCACTCCAAAGTCATAAGATTGTGTAATTTTCAACAGTGTTCTTAATGTGTCATATAAAAGTATTTAAAGATGTAGCTGCAACTTACAAAAATACGAAAAATCCACTCAGTCGTCCACTGTACGTAGATACATTCGGTGTGAAGAATGCTATGTGCACAGCACTAGCGCTTTTCTTCTAGAATATGACGCCGCTCCACATGTCTCTTGTCAACCTGCTAACGAAGAAAATGCATACATCAGAGCACTCCAAAGTCATAAGATTGTGTAATTTTCAACAGTGTTCTTAATGTGTAACATAAAAGTATTTAAAGATGTAGCTGCAACTTACAAAAATACGAAATATCCACTCAGTCGTCCACTGTACGTAGATACATTCGGTGAGAAGAATGCTATGTGCACAGCACAAGCGCTTTTCACCTAGAATATGACGCCGCCCCACATGTCTGTTGTCAACCTGCTAACGAAGAAAGTGCATACATCAGAGCACTCCAAAGTCATAAGATTGTGTAATTTTCAACAGTGTTCTTCATTTGTAATATAAAAGTATTTAAAGATATAGCTGCAACTTACAAAAATACGAAATATGCACTCAGTCGTCCACTGTACGTAGATACATTCGGTGTGAAGAATGCTATGTGCACAGCACTAGCGCTTTTCTTCTAGAGTATGACGCCGCTCCACACGTCTCTTGTCAACCTGCAAACGAAGAAAATGCATACATCAGAGCACTCCAAAGTCATAAGATTGTGTAATTTTCAACAGTGTTTTTAATGTGTAACATAAAAGTATTTAAAGATGTAGCTGCAACTTACAAAAATACGAAATATCCACTCAGTCGTCCACTGTACGTAGACATATTCGGTGTGAAGAATCCTATGTGCACTGCACTAGCGCTTTTCTTCTAGAATATGACGCCGCTCCACACGTCTGTTGTCAACCTGCTAACGAAGAAAATGCATACATAAGAGCACTCCAAAGTCATAAGATTGTGAAATTTTCAACTGTGTTCTTAATGTGTAATATAAAAGTATTTAAAGATGTAGCTGCAACTTACAAAAATACCAAATATCCACTCAGTCGTCCACTGTACGTAGATACATTCGGTGTGAAGAATGCTATGTGCACAGCACTAGCGCTTTTCTTCTGGAATATGTCGCCGCTCCCACACGTCTCTTGTCAACCTGCTAACAAAGAAAATGCATACATAAGAGCACTCCAAAGGCATAAGATTGTGTAATTTTCAACAGTGTTCTTAATGTGTAATGTAAAAGTATTTAAAGATGTAATGCAACTTACAAAAATACGAAATATCCACTCAGTCGTCCACTGTACGTAGATACATTCGGTGTGAAGAATGCTATGTGCACAGCACTAGCGCTTTTCTTCTGGAATATGTCGCCGCTCCCACACGTCTCTTGTCAACCTGCTAACAAAGAAAATGCATACATAAGAGCACTCCAAAGTCATAAGATTGTGTAATTTTCAACAGTGTTCTTAATGTGTAATATAACAGTATTTAAAGATGTAGCTGCAACTTACAAAAATACGAAATATCCACTCAGTCGTCCACTGTACGTAGATACATTCGGTGTGAAGAATCCTATGTGCACTGCACTAGCGCTTTTCTTCTAGAATATGACGCCGCTCCACACGTCTCTTGTCAACCTGCTAACGAAGAAAATGCATACATAAGAGCACTCCAAAGTCATAAGATTGTGTAATTTTCAACTGTGTTCTTAATGTGTAATATAAAAGTATTTAAAGATGTAGCTGCAACTTACAAAAATACCAAATATCCACTCAGTCGTCCACTGTACGTAGATACATTCGGTGTGAAGAATGCTATGTGCACAGCACTAGCGCTTTTCTTCTGGAATATGTCGCCGCTCCCACACGTCTCTTGTCAACCTGCTAACAAAGAAAATGCATACATAAGAGCACTCCAAAGTCATAAGATTGTGTAATTTTCAACAGTGTTCTTAACGTGTAATATAAAAGTATTTAAAGATGTAGCTGCAACTTACAAAAATACGAAATATCCACTCAGTCGTCCACTGTACGTAGATACATTCGGTGTGAAGAATGCTATGTGCACAGCACTAGCGCTTTACTTCTAGAATATGACGCCGCTCCACACGTCTGTTGTCAACCTGCTAACGAAGAAAATGCATACATCACAGCACTCCAAAGTCATAAGATTGTGTAATTTTCAACAGTGTTCTTAATGTGTAATATAAAAGTATTTAAAGATATAGCTGCAACTTACAAAAATACGAAATATCCACTCAGTCGTCCACTGTACGTAGATACATTCGGTGTCAAGAATGCTATGTGCACAGCACCAGCGCTTTTCTTCTAGAGTATGACGCCGCTCCACACCTCTTATCAACCTGCTAACGAAGAAAATGCATACATAAGAGCACTCCAAAGTCATAAGATTATGTAATTTTCAACAGTGTTCTTAATGTGTAATATAAAAGTATTTAAAGATGTAGCTGCAACTTACAAAATTACGAAATATCCACATAGTCGTCCACTGTACGTAGATACATTCGGTGTGAAGAATGCTATGTGCACAGCACCAGCGCCTTTCTTCAAGAATATGACGCAGCTCCACACGTCTCTTGTCAACCTGCTAACGAAGAAAATGCATACATCAGAGCACTCCAAAGTCTTAAGATTGTGTAATTTTCAACAGTGTTCTTAATGTGTAATATAAAAGTATTTAAAGATGTAGCTGCAACTTACAAAAATACGAAAAATCCACTCAGTCGTCCACTGTACGTAGATACATTCGGTGTGAAGAATGCTATGTGCACAGCACTAGCGCTTTTCTTCTAGAATATGACGCCGCTCCACACGTCTCCTTTCAACCTGCTAACGAAGAAAATGCATACATCAGAGCACTCCAAAGTCATAAGATTGTGTAATTTTCAACAGTGTTCTTAATGTGTAACATAAAAGTATTTAAAGATGTAGCTGCAACTTACAAAAATACGAAATATCCACTCAGTCGTCCACTGTACGTAGATACATTCGGTGTGAAGAATGCTATGTGCACTGCACTAGCGCTTTTCTTCTAGAATATGACGCCGCTCCACACGTCTGTTGTCAACCTGCTAACGAAGAAAATGCATACATCAGAGCACTCCAAAGTCATAAGATTGTGTAATTTTCAACAGTGTTCTTAATGTGTAATATAAAAGTATTTAAAGATGTAATGCAACTTACAAAAATACGTAATATCAACTCAGTCGTCCACTGTACGTAGATACATTTGGAGTGAAGAATGCTATGTGCACAGCACTAGCGCTTTTCTTCTAGAATATGTCGCCGCTCCCACACGTCTCTTGTCAACCTGCTAACGAAGAAAATGCATACATAAGAGCACTCCAAAGTCATAAGATACTGTAATTTTCAACAGTGTTCTTAATGTGCAATATAAAAGTATATAAAGATGTAGCTGCAACTTACAAAAATACCAAATATCCACTCGGTCGTCCACTGTACGTAGATACATTCGGTGTGAAGAATGCTATGTGCACAGCACTAGCGCTTTTCTTCTGGAATATGTCGCCGCTCCGACACGTCTCTTGTCAACCTGCTAACGAAGAAAATGCATACATCACAGCACTCCAAAGTCATAAGATTGTGTAATTTTCAACAGTGTTCTTAATGTGTAATATAAAAGTATTTAAAGATGTAGCTGCAACTTACAAAAATATCCACTCAGTCGTCCACTGTACGTAGATACATTCGGTGTGAAGAATTCTATGTGCACAGCACTAGCGCTTTTCTTCTGGAATATGTCGCCGCTCCCACACGTCTCTTGTCAACCTGCTAACGAAGAAAATGCATACATAAGAGCACTCCAAAGTCATAGGATTGTGTAATTTTCAACAGTGTTCTTAATGTGTAATATAAAAGTATTTAAAGATGTAGCTGCAACTTACAAAAATACGAAATATCCAGTCAGTCGTCCACTGTACATAGATACATTCGGTGTGAAGAATGCTATGTGCATAGCACTAGCGCTTTTCTTCTGGAATATGTCGCCGCTCCCACACGTCTCTTGTCAACCTGCTAACGAAGAAAATGCATACACCAGAGCACTCCAAAGTCATAAGATTGTGTAATTTTCAACAGTGTTCTTAATGTGTAATATAAAAGTATTTAGAGATGTAGCTGCAACTTACAAAAATACGAAATATCCACTCAGTCGTCCACTGTACGTAGATACATTCGGTGTGAAGAATGCTATGTGCACAGCACTAGCGCTTTTCTTCTAGAACATGACGCCGCTTCACACGTCTCTTGTCACCCTGCTAACGAAGAAAATGCATACATAAGAGCACTCCAAAGTCATAAGATTGTGTAATTTTCAACACTGTTCTTAATGTGTAATATAAAAGTATTTAAAGATGTAGCTGCAACTTATAAAAATACGAAATATCCACTCAGTCGTCCAGTGTACGTAGATACATTCGGTGTGAAGAATGCTATGTGCACAGCACTAGCGCTTTTTTTCTAGAATATGTCGCCGCTCCCACACGTCTCTTATCAACCTGCTAACGAAGAAAATGCATACATAATTGCACTCCAAAGTCATAAGATTGTGTAATTTTCAACAGTGTTCTTAATGTGTAATATAAAAGTATTTAAAGATATAGCTGCAACTTACAAAAATACGAAAAATTCACTCAGTCGTCCACTGTACGTAGATACATTCGGTGTGAAGAATTCTATGTGCACAGCACTAGCGCTTTTGTTCTAGAATATGACGCCGCTCCACACGTCTCTTGTCAACCTGCTAACGAAGAGAATGCATACATCAGAGCACTCCAAAGTCATAAGATTGTGTAATTTTCAACAGTGTTCTTAATGTGTAATATAAAAGTATTTAAAGATGTAGCTGCAACTTACAAAAATACGAAATATCCACTCAGTCGTCCACTGTACGTAGATACATTCGGTGTGAAGAATGCTATGTGCACAGCACTAGCGCTTTTCCTGTAGAGTATTACGCCGCTCCACACCTCTTATCAACCTGCTTACGAAGAAAATGCATACATAAGAGCACTCCAAAGTCATAAGATTGTGTAATATTCAACAGTGTTCTTAATGTGTAATATAAAAGTATATAAAGATGTAGCTGCAAATTACAAAAATACGAAATATCCACTCAGTCGTCCACTGTGCGTAGATACATTCGGTGTCAAGAATGCTATGTGCACAGCACTAGCGCTTTTCTTCTAGAATATGTCGCCGCTCCCACATGTCTCTTGTCAACCTGCTAACGAAGAAAATGCATACATAAGAGC